>NC_025704.1:4229055-4299974 GCF_000633955.1 Camelina sativa | reverse complement strand
AAAATAAAAAAAAAAAAAAAAAGACAGTTGTAATAAATGTTGGGTTTGACAAAGTCTGAAGATGAATAAGTCAAGCGAGTTTTTAAGATTTGAATAAGTAAACTCTGTTAGAGTCTGTTTCCGTTTTTTCATTCATGCAGTTTCTCTTTCAATTATTGTAAGGCTTCTATAAAAGCTTGAATTCTCTTTTGATTCTATATACGAAGTATTCAGATTTCAGACTATCCAAGCAAGTAAACTGTTCTGATTTCCTTTAATAAAACCGGGATTTAAGTTTAAGGTTGTATACCGGAGTAAACCGGGGAATTTTTTAATTGTATCCTTGACCATGTACTTACTGTAAAACCGGGTAGTATTGGAAGGTTTTACAGTAGGTATTTTTGTTTCATTATTAACAGATACACATACAATGTTTTTTTTTTTTTTTTTNTCAACATACATTTCTAACTTCTAAGTATAAATCTTAATTACTGACAAGAGCCAGCAGCTTGGGCTTTTTTGGAACCAAGGGAGCAAATAATTTTTTAGAAACTAGATAGTTTGAGGCAAATAATCGAGTTTACAAAAAAAAATGTCGAAAAAAAGAAGAAAAAAACCAAGTTTACAAAATAGAGACTAAACTCGGGAAATAACAAACACCGCCGTATGCCCCGAGTTTAGATGTGTAAGCAAATTCATAAGATTTGGTTTTGGGATCATGTGTTACCAATGCAACCCTAGTTTCACGATCATAGAACAATAACTTGTCCTCGTCCAAAACAGCTAGAGGTGCGAGTGCCTTCATGTGCCGCGGAAAGAGGGACGAAGTGATAGTGAGATCTATGGAATATACTTTCTTCCATGTCTTGTGGTCTGAATCATCCAACGACCAAATGACTTGGTTGGGCCATTTTTCCTCGGATACGCACAAACGACCCTTGAGGTTGCACATGACGATCTTGAATTCATTAGAGACATGGAGAAAGGGAGCTTTAGTCACGACTTGGAAAGTTTCGGTGTGAAGATCCAAAGACAAAACCATGGTTTCGCCCTCTTGCGAGGAGGCAGTGAACCAATGAAGAGACCCATCTACGTAAACAGGAGCTTGGGAGTGAAAAATCAGATGAGGGGACGCAGGGGCAAGGTACCTCCACGCGTTTGTGGCGCCGAAATCAAAAACTTCACAAGTAGTAGCCTCGTCGTTAAGGCCTAACTCAGCGGAGTTATACAACCAAACATGCTTGTATGTGCCACTTATTTTGTCTTTACCAAATCCAGGAGAAGGGTATGGTACTTCAACCCACTCGTCTCTCTCTTCGTTCTCGGCAGCGACTAGTTGATAGTTGCATCTAGGGATAGTTCGATGCCAGCGAGTGGTGGGATTGACGACGATACTGGGTAGTTCATAGAAGTGGTAGAGGCAGATCAGACCATCACAACTAGTACTGCAAACGTCGTATGACTTGTCCTCCCAAGGAGTAGGGATCTGAACAGAAAGTGATGACTGCACCACCAACGTTCTCATAGCTTCAAAGCTTGGATCCGGGTGGCGAACAGAAGGATCAGATAAGGACACAAAAAGCACAAGTGGATCTCTTGATTGGCCACGATGGTGTCTTTCTTGGAAAGAGGGGGTTGTTGATCTCCAGTGCTTCGATACAGACTTGAGGGTTTTAACATCAAGCCTCTTCATAATATGATTATGCTCTATCACATCGTGTGGTATCAACAACTCTTCCATACTTGTTGTCTCTGTCTCTGTCTGAACTCTGAAGTCAATAATATATATATGATTTGGTTTATGTTACTCCCATTCCAACTAGGAACCGGGAAAGACCAAAAAAAAAAATTAGATTTTTATTTTTTAATTTGAATTGTTACAAAACAAGGATTTGTAATTAAAGTCCGAATTGATTTTGTAAAAGTCTAATTTTTTTTTTTATGGAAGAGCTAAAGCGATTGGAGAAGTCTCAGAGTGTTGTATCAGCCATTACTTCTCACGGTTTGCTTTCTTCTTCTTCTTCTTCGTCCGATTCAGCTTCTTCTTCTCGCTTCCTCTCCAATCTCGTCCTTTTCCTGGTAAACGATATAAAAGGCCAAGTCTTTTCGAGTTTTTACACTCTTGAGATTGAGATTTCTCCTCCGTGAAAAGAATCTTTAATGTTTTCATTCTTCTTTCAAGGTACAACCATGCGACGATCTCGATATAGATTCGAAACTGGCTCTAGTCTCTGAATTCCTACCTAAAGTAAGTAAAGTTACAATTTTTTTTCTTGCTTTTTTTTTTTCTATGAACCCTAAGATTATACCACCACTTTCAAAGTGTGTTGCTTTCATTACGTTTAGATCTCAGGACCTTTCCTAGAAGAGATATCCAAGTCACTTGAGCTTGACGATGAAGCTGAACCAGTTAAAACAAGCTCAGGTTCTAGTACTTAATCCCCCTTTTTGTAGTTATTATCTTTCGTTTTAGTTGAGATACTCATGTCCCAAAGACATGTCAAATCGCTCTAATATTGTGGTTTTCTTAATGTGAACTTTGGGTGATTATTGTATTTCGATGCAGCAGAGTCCCAAAAGAGTAATGTGAAGAGGAGTGTCATGGACAATGTTCATCCTTGCACATCAGAGAAACACCAAGATGTTGTAGCAATGGTTGGGCTAGATGCAATGAAACGAGCAAACTCTACACTTGAGGATTTCGTAAGTTTTTTCAAGTCACTTGAGTCAATGTCAAGGTCACGTGAGTCAGGTTGTATCAGATCAACATCTCTGTCATGTGACATTGTCAATGCATTGCTATTCTCTGTCTTGACTGGTTGAGTTAGCTAATCAAAGATAACAGGATCAGGTTGTGTAGACATACGAATTAGGAAGATCAAGGAAGAATGAACTTGTTTTGTGAATTATGCAAGTGTTCTGTCTCATGATTTCTGAATTTTGTTGTGTTAACTGTCACATGTCCTGTTGCAGTCCAGGTCTTATTTCATGTTCCATCGGTTGGATATTAATGAACCACAGTCAATATTCAGATATTTACCCGTGCTTTCATTCACAGAGAGTTACATATATCAGGTAATGATATGATTTGTTCACTTCTGTTGTTTTCTTTGTTAAGTTAACGTGCAACTGCAACAATGACACTGTAAGCTGAATCTAAGAAATTCAGATCTTTGTTTCTGCAGATTGATGCTCTTAATGAGAAGATAGTGAGTGAATCAGCTTCAATTGATGGATGGAATGCTGAATCACGAGTTTTGTTTGAAGCTGATCCACTGAAGCCTCTTGAAGATGTGCTTGAACGTGAGGGTCTTTTGACACAAAGGTATTTCCTTGCTATAACTTCTCCTTTTCTTCTTACTGATTTATTAGGAAAAGATAAACATATACACTAATCATTTGTTAATTTGTTGCATGAATTAGAATACAACAAGAGTTCAAGTTAGGTGAAGAATATTGGGGGTTAGAAAGAAAGCTTTGTCATGCTCTTTCAAACAAAGACAAGGTGTCTGCTTCAGTTTATTGTTGTCAAACAAATGTGATGTTTGTTCTTTTGCAATACATTTGCTCATTGTTTCATCTGTTTATTTATAGATTTGTCTAGAAGATGTGATGAGAGCAATTCATTTGAAGTCTTTTGATTACCGGGTGTTGAATCTTCTGCTATATAAGCTGAGAGGAGAAGAGGTAATACATTTATGTAATCCACTTCCAGTATCTGATGCATATACGTAGATTGGAAATGTATATAACATATGTCTTCTCTTCTTTGTTTGGAAAAGCTGAATGAGTTGCATATGGACTTCTTGTCAATTTCAGAATTCCTGGTGGAAGTAGCAGATGATCTGTATGCTTCTTTTATAACCTCTCTATTTATTCCACAAACACAAAGCTTGAAATCTTTCAGAATCTGAGTGGTTTTCAACTTTTACTTTTGCAGGTTCGATTACGAGGTTAGGAAACCCTTGTAAGAACTCCCTAACGTCATCACGATCTCTACTGATCAGACTCGATCTGGTTTTCTTGTAGGACGATGTGCTTGAGAACAATTTCAATGTATTACGTATGTTTGTGGGAATGTTTGGCTCATCAAATGCCCCCACTGAACTGGTAAAAAGAAACGTTAGATACTGCAATCATTAAACGTTTCTCTCTGAAAAAATGTATCGAAAACTCATTGGTTTGTTCTCACAGGCGAAGCGGATATCTGAAGCTGAAGAGAAGTATGAAGAGATAATGAAATCCTTGGATCCACATTTGTCTTCAAAGTACCAAAGAAGATGTGAAGAAGCTACTAAAGAAGGTACCAAAACTTAGTTACAATATCTTTTCAAATTCGTTGTTATGGTTCTTGTTTAGACTTTAATCAAAAAAGGAGTTTTGATCAGGTGGGAAAACATCTGGTCATTCGCTGGGAACATGGAACATACCGGCGGTTATCTCCGACGAAGAAGCATACCGAGCTGCTGCTCAACGGTGAAGCCAAAAAAAAAAGACAGTTGTAATAAAACCGGGATTTAAGTTAAGGTTGTATACCGGAGTAAACCGAGGAATTTTTTTAATTGTATCCTTGACCGAGACAAGGAATAAGTGACGAAAACATTATTAGACCGTAGGATCTTTTCTGACTACATCTGAACCGTCTAAAGTACAAATAGGGTAGACGAGTTGTGACCGAAAGTATCAAAAGGAGACAAAACCCCTTGACTCTTTTATTATTGGATCATGTAATAAAAACATTTTCAGTTTTTTCTTTTTTGTATTTCTCCGGCGGTCTCGTTGTCGAAAGTGTGAAAGTCTTCTCTTTCTGAAGATTTTTTTTTTTTTATAACTTCAATTTATTTTCTGAAATAATAAATGTTATAAGAAAAATAAATGAAATGCGACAAATCAGGTAACGTGGAAAAGGATAGTCACTGATCGAATCACGCGGTTCCACGGAACGTTAGTTTCACAGCCTTCCTTTCGTGTATTGTTTATTTTCCAAGCTCTTCTTTATTTATATATATTGATTTGATTGATATTTTAATTCTTTTTACAAAACAAAAAAAAGGATATGTCCAAATTTCACGGGTTTAAAAAATATTCTCTGTTTTTTCTCTGATAAAATAAGCTTTTTGTGGTTTCTTTTATATTTTTATTTTCACTTGTTTAAATTTACTCGTTTATTACACTTTATATTTTCAAGAGGGTAATACCAAAAAGTCGATGATGGCAATAAATTGTAACCAAAATTCTCCAGTGTTTAATGATTCATCTAATGGTCCATGGACCATTCCAAAATTGTACTACTCCTTTCAATTATCGTGTCTATTCAAACACACTCAGCTAATTTGTAAAAAAAAAGTAATCATTCTAGTGGTTACTTGTACTGTACTTTTTTTATTCAAACCAAAAAAGAAGTATAAAAGAATCATTACTTTCAGAAGAACTAATATATTTCTAAAAATGATAAAAATGTCACATAAAGTACTAGATATACGAATAGTAAAATGTATTAAAAGAAGGAGAAAACGATACTGCGAAAAAAAAATTGTTGGAAAACAGCAGCAGAAAGAGACATGGATTATATAATACTCCAAGAAAGGGCACAGATGCTCTCTCACATTTATTTACATAGTAAGATTTGTTCAACTTATTTAATTGAATGCAGTCAAAAATGTGGCATCCTTCTACTTCTTCATTTATTGCTCTTGGTAAAATCTTTACCTCTTTTTCTCATTTTGTTCAATAATCAAACCTCAGTCAAACTTGTGATGTTTACTACTATTACTACTCAGTAATTTCCCTATTCGTTTTACTATTTTCTGATGATAAAAGGAAACCCCATTTTCCCTATTCGTTTACTATTTTCTCATGTTAAAAGGAAACCCCAATTTGATGTGTCAGTAAACTAGATACTTACCTGTGAAATAAATATGTCATTAAACTCTCTTTTTTTTTTATAACCATTGAACATTCCACTCAAACATTTGGATTATTGGGAAAGCTAGCTTTAGTAATGAGGTTTGGAACCATGAAGCATTTAAGTGTATACCAAAAAAGAAGCATATATATAACTCCAAACATCTTTGGTATTATCAAGCATGTTGGCATGTTGCAAGGCGATAATGTCTCTTAGTTCTTATAACCAACATTAACAAAATCCAACATACAAAATAGTGCATGTTTTTGTATCATCTAAAAAAGAACTGGTTAGAAAACTATAATGAACAATGCAAAGAAGGTATCCCAAAAACAAAAAGAAATGAGAAAAAAAAAAAGAATAAATGAAGAGAAAAGAGAAGAAAGATTTGAAGTGACACATAGAAAGAAGGCTACTCTTTCTGAGTCCTCTCCTCTCTGATATGTATCCTCCTATTCTGTCTCTCCCACTCTGTCTTGTTCCTTTCACTCTCCTTTTTCCTATTACTATTTTACCCTCCTCCTTCTCTCCCCTTATCTCTCTCTCTCTCTCCCCTTAACTCACTCATTTCACTTCTGATCCCAAACTCTTCCCTTCTACTTCATCTCTCTCTGTTTTTATTTTAAAAACAAAAACAAAGTCTTGAAATTTCAATAGACCCACATGAAGTTTCCTCCTGTATGGTAATTCTTGAATTCAAATTAAAAAAAATGTTTGCTATTTACAAACCTTCCTTCCTTCTTCTTCTTCTCCTTCTCATCACTCCACAAGTCTCATCCTTTCTTCAACCAGTCCAACCTCCGGATTCTCCTCAAGTAATCAAACCTATCTTTCTCTCAACTCAATTCCCCAATTCATATCATGTTTCTCATTTGATTTGATCTAAAGTTTTTTGATATATATTTTCAGGTAGCTTTGATTGAAGATAAAGCAAGATTAGGATCTACACCACCGAGCTGTCACAACAGATGCAACAACTGCCATCCTTGCATGGCTGTTCAAGTTCCCACTCTCCCTACTCGATCCCGGTTCACACGAGTTAACCCGTTTTCCGGTGGATTCGTACGACCTCCTCCTTCGTCTCTAACCACCGTTCTTGATCAGTACTCTAATTACAAGCCTATGGGATGGAAATGTCATTGCAATGGCCACTTTTATAATCCTTAAAAAAAATTCATCTCTCTGGTTTGTGATCTCCCCTCACCCCTTACTCTGTTTACTTTCTCTTTTTGTTCTTTCTAAAAAAGAAGTTTCTATAATTGATTTTGGATTTTTTTTTTTTGGGAAGCAGAGGTGTGTGTGTTCTTTGGATTCTTTGTAAATGTACGGCTCAATTTGTAAATAATCAAAAGTTCTATGATTATTTTGAAAATTTTCATTTTTGGAGAGACAAATATTACTACTAGCTGCCTGTAACTACTTTACTTGCGTCATTCATTTCTTTCAACATTGAATTAATCTTTCTTTTGATTCCTTAACGTTTGCATGTTCACAATTTACTTCATCAGCTTTTTTACAGCTTTATCTTGTTCTTTTTTTTTTTTTTTTTTTAAATTATTACTGACAGTACAGAACTATTTTATTAGGCTTCAAAATGTAATTATAAGTTATAATTTATTAGACTTCAGAGTTAAATTTTGGAAAGTACTGAATTTAGATTTGATTTGAATGGAACAATACACTGTCAAAATTGATTAATCAATTTTGTCTCACCTGCTTCACTGCCCTACACGTCACTGTTTAAGTCTCCTTCTCGTGAATCCTCTGTAGACCCTTTATCTGAGTAAAGCTTAACTTCGTACAATTATTTACATTACTTTTTTAAGTTTGCTTCTTTGTTTTATAGTTTCAAAATAATACTGTAGTTATCGATTAACAAAACAACTATATATGTGTATTTTTTTGTCTGTACTGTTAATAATGAAATAAAAATACCTATTTTAATCTTCACAATAACTTTAAACTTGAAGTGGTTTGTTTTATTGAAATATTTTATTTTATTAATGTAGCCAACAGTGAGTTTTTATTTTAATCGGACTTTTTAGTTTATTATGATTAGTTGATTACATTATTTAATCGGCGGCAATAGCAGAGAGAGTGTTTAAGAGTTGTTGAGGTTTGGAGAGCATCAGCATGTGATCTCCACCGTCGATCTCGTAGACTTTGGAGACGTTGAAATTATCAATCATCCAACGCATGAAATCGCAAGGAATGGCTTTGTCTTCACTACTCATTACGTAAACTCGTTTCACCGAACCATAACCATCCTCGCTAAACTTTTCTTTCTTTGGTAGATCCTCTTGGAAAAATGACCCTTGTCTATGCAACATTTTTGCCAGCTCGTAATCCTTCACATTAACAATTGATTAAATAAATCATCTCACTAGAATAACAACTCTTAGAACATAGTATCTCTAGCTAGATCTGGGACCAAATTGAGTTTGGATATAGATTTTGTTGTTTTGGCGTAACAAGTTGTGAGATTAGTCGGAATCGTACCTCAATAGGACAGTTTTGGTAAAGACGAGTCTTCATGAATTTTGGTCCCATCTTCATTAAACTCATTGTCCCATTCCTTGTTTGATGATAAGAAAACTCACAATCTTCCAAACCTCCAGGCAGCTCCATATACTTTATTATGATCAACCAAGCGAAGAATTATTTGCATGGTACGGTATTGAATTATAAAAATTACTAGTATATATCACAAAAGAACAATTTGTTATTTTATTGTAAACCTTATCTAGAACGTGAGAGGGGGAGTGGGTTGTGTCGGGCAAGAAGGCGTTGAGGAACACAAGAACCTTAATTTTTGCCGGATATATGTCGGCGGCGAGAGCAATGTTGATGCCTCCGAAGCTGGAACCAACCAGAATCACCTGTTCGTTCTCTGGAAGAGATTTGAGGGTTTCGATCAAAGGTTTGGAGTATTCTTCGAAGGTGTCGACGGCCTGGATTGGTCGTGGGTCGATCCCGGAGGCGGAGAGTTCAATAGCAGTGACACGGTGGCCGGCGGACTCAAGGAGAGGCTTGAGCTTGTACCAGATCCATGCTCCGTGAAAAGCGTTGTGAACTAACACGAAGTGATGTTTTCTCTCCATAAGTCTCTCGATCGACGTTTTTTTTTTTGGTGTGTTGGTTAGTTGTGAGTTCTTGCTTGATTTGAGAATAGTTTATATGACGTTTTTATATATTGTTGGATAAAGTTCATATGCGTTACGTATGTTATGACAATGATATATGTCGAGTCCTTTTATCAAGTTACGTATTATGTTGTGACAAAGACACATGTCGAGCTCATTGAAATAGAAAGAGAGGTCGTATTTGTTCATACAATCATACTTCGAGTTTCCTTCGGCTCGACTAAATATATCGTCAGTTGTGTATTGATGACGTAAAATGAGAACTCAAATAAGAACGGAGAACGAAACAGAGTATTTATTAATAAGCAGCGGAATAACAAAATGAAACAACGTTCACTGGAAACGCAGAATCATCATCTCATCTACAAGAGTTTCAAAGAGAGAATCTCCAGCAACAACGATGAGGAACAAAGATCACCAAACCTAGAACAGAAAACAACAATCAGATTTTGCATAATGAGAAATGTGAGCTAACAAGTGCTCTTATACTAAGCTAACAAACACTGTTAATTAACATTATTCGTTTGCCGTTACGTTGACATCGCTTTCCCATTTCCACCAGCTCACCATCACACGTGATTCACTTCTTCTTATCCAAACTTCACACGTACGGCTGCTACTCTCATTTGCTACATCAAAGCTCTCCTCCTTAGAGAACCTTGACCACAAGGTTCAGATGTAGAACTGTCCATGGAGCTTGACCTGCAACTAACAACTCCATTGTAACTTCTATTTGAATCAAAGATTTTTGTAAATGAACCTCCAGGATCCCAAACTTGACTGTCAAAATCCTGTGAAGATCGAGCCTTGCAATGATGCCACACTCGGTTACTTGCACCTCCAAAAAGCATATGAGTATTCAAAACCATTGCCATTTGTTGCAGTTCCACTAGGCATGTACCTACCCCCTTGACTAATAATGTATTCTCCACAAGAATTCGTTCTTCAAGTGTAAACTGTTGTAGGTCTTGTAAACTCTGTCTCTTCGACATTCTGCCCCACAGTCGTGACAATTGTGTTTGACTCAGCAACCTTGCAAACTCAAACGCCGTTCCCCTCCTCATTGCTTCAGTTTGAACACTAAAACTGATGAAGCTACTACACCCTCTTTGCAGGCGTGCTTCCTCTAAAATAACCTGCAATTTTGCACCCAGCCAACTGAAAATTACAGCAGATACTAGCTCATCTCCCTTGGTAGATATCTCTGGGTATCTTTGCAAATGGAACACTGCATTAATGGTCTGCATGAACACACCTGTCCTATCCATCTCGTGGTTCTGGTAATCGCTAAAGTGAACTTGTACACAATTAATCGGCCCCGTCCAATAAGCAGCAAAGCCTAGAGATATTGTTAACATCAAAATCCATTGTCTACGCCCACTTGCATAGTAATGAAGATTCCCTTGATCCTCTTCATCAAATTTGTATTTGAACATCCATGGTTTATGACATTTCTTGTGTCTCGTCTTACTCTGTAACCGGAGAAGTTTTGGATCAAATAAGTGGAGCGCAACACATTGAAAGTATGAGATTCTTGTTTGTTTGAAAACAAAAACCATCATCACATGGGATCCAATAATCTCTTCCACTCTAATTTCCATAACTGCAGTTGATGTTGACCTTTCTCTAACAACAATCTGCATCTCCCTCTTCAGTTCAATTACTCTCACTAGAACCAATGCTTGAAAACAATCAAAGCAGCCTTTGTTCGACACTTTCCTTTGCAGCAGAACAATGAGATAACTCAAGCACAACTTGAACTTCATTCTCCAACAATGCCACACAGAAAAGTACACTTTCATATCCTCTTGTGTAGAATATAAGTAGAGAAGAAGCCCGTTAGAAGTCCTCACTTGTATAACCAGCTTACTCACAACTTGTAACTCATGAAAGATGGCTTTATAGAGTAACGAAAGTGCTCTTACTATCTCGTTCTGAAGCTTCTTTGTTTCCGGAGAGAGCTGGAAACAATCTGTAGTAGGGGCAGTTCTGTACCTAGGGGTTATCAGATACAAAAACTCTACTAATGACATTGCATTAGCCAAATTCTCATGTAGGTTATTCCCTACTGAAGGTTCTGAGAGCATCTTCTCACTTGCTTGCTTATCTTGGTTTACCGGATTGCTACCATCCTGACCACCTTTACTGGTATTCAACTTCATAGTACCATCACGATGAGATTGCCAAGTGTAGCATCTAAAAGTTAAAAATCCAGACCTCATGACCTGATATAGAGCATGCGTCGATTCCCAAACATATCTGTTCTTGAAAGATGAAAACAATTGCACTTTGAAACCAAGATAACCAAGTAGCAACCTATGAACTCTCACATTGAACGCTTGTAACTTGATTCCTTGTAACTCAGCCAGTTGACACATATTCTTCAGGCGGGTATAATATGGGCTTACTCGCGTCTTATAGTCCCACCCACACATTTCTAACCCAATACATGCCTCTTGATTAAAACCAGAATACAAGTAACTCGTCTCATGAAGTTGCTTAATGATCATTCCTCCCCTAAGATTATAGTGTTCATGTTGGGGTAGAAGTCGCAGCAGCTTCATTTCTTTGTACTTAAACTTCCAGGACTTGATAGACAAACTCAGTTTCCTCCTTTCTTGTAATCTGCATTTTCTAAGAAGCATTTTCCCAAACACATGGTATGCATTGTTTTTGCCTTTTACACATTCAAAACCGGATTGAAGTTGTTCTATTCCCACCATTGCATATGCGAATAACAAATCCTCACCACCACTTAAAGAGCTGCTGTAGAATCGAAGGCCATGTTCCATTTTAGAGATAGGTACCTGGATTTGAGAAATCAATTCTTCCTTCACAATTGTCGAAATAGCCTTTGCCTTGTCTTCGTCTTGTACTAGTGGATCCTCAACTTCAGTCAATTCTGTTGCAACTTCAGTTTCAACCAATTCTTTATCATTAGGCGTTTGATCTTTATCACCACTTATCAATTCCCCATGCTCGATCAATTCTCCATGATTCAACGAATCTGTTTCACCGGCTTCAGATTTGAATTCAATTTTATCTTCAGGGAATTTGTCATCATCACCATCAACCATGAGAATCCCTAAGTTCTTGTGTTTCAAGTGGTGATCTGAGGTTTCTGGCTCTGCGCAGAACACACACAACCCCTTCGACCATCTCTCTTCAATCTCTTCCATCGATAAGCTCCGACGGATCTTCATCTTGCGATTTGAAGACGGAACTTTGATCTCCGCCACTGAATCCGAGGACACGATTGGCTCTGATACCATTGATGACGTAAAATGAGAACTCAAATAAGAACAGAGAACGAAACAGAGTATTTATTAATAAGCAGCGGAATAACAAAATGAAACAACGTTCACTGGAAACGCAGAATCATCATCTCATCTACAAGTGTCTCAAAGAGAGAATCTCCAGCAACAACGATGAGGAACAAAGATCACCAAACCCAGAATAGAAAACAACAATCAGATTTTGCATAATGAGAAATGTGAGCTAACAAGTGCTCTTATACTAAACTAACAAACACTGTTAATTAACATTATTCGTTTGCCGTTACGTTGACATTGCTTTCCCATTTCCACCAGCTCACTATCGCACATGATTCACTTCTTCTTATCCAAACTTCACACGTACGGCTGCTACTCTTATTTGCTACATCATGTGTTTAATAGATTTGACAACCTTCGGACTTTATAAATAAGGTAATTTTATACAACTAAAATACATCACGTTTTAGAACATTTTAAATATATTGTATATGAATAAAATACTGGTCCATTCTAATAATGGACTAACACATGTAAAATTTGGCTGTCGCCTGTCAGTATCGGCGATTAATGTTGTTGTGGTGAGAGATAAATCACCGTTGAATGCTTATTCTGGCGTGCTACATAAACTAGTCTCTTAAAACCACCGCGGCTGCGTTTTGCGTCATGGTTCCACCTTTGAGCCTAACCAAAACTGTAACTAGCCCATGGACCATCTAACAAAGTGAATTTTTGTTCAACAAAAATTCCATTAAATTAAATTACAAAGTTTTTGGTATTCCCTTCTAAAAGAACCATGATACACCCAACTAACTTATATTGGAAGAAATAAATCTACGGTATATTACTTGAACAAGTGCAGAACATCCGGGTCAAACTATAACATAAAAGATAATAAGCTTTAAAGCTAACGAACAAACAACTAAAACAAATATAATAAAGTAATGAAACCATAAAGATAGTGTGATCCACTAATAAGATAGACCACATGAAATGGCAGGAAACTGACCAAGATCGAATCAGTGGCTGCAAAACGACAAATTGTCACACTAAAATACAAAGATTTCTCGTTGTCTAACAAAGTGATTAGTGCGTCTTTTAATTTTGTCTCCTCATTATATATAGTATATAGCTATGTTGCATGGAAACTCTTTCTGAGGTATGTTTTCCGTTTCCGAAATGTTTCAAAAACGGAAACTTGCAGAAGCACGATTCCTAAAATTTTTTGTTTAAAAACACGATGGAAACTCTTTTTTAGCTTGGAAACTTAATAAATAAAATAATTTAAAATATATATTCATAATAAATATAATATATAATATTATTAGTGTTTTAAGTCAACTATTTAGTATTTATGTTTTGAATTTGTGTTGTTTCAAATATTCCTTTTGATATAGGTTTTAGTGTTTGGTATTTTATTATATATATATATATATATCCAGATATATATATACATGTTTCCAAAACGTTTCCATTTCTAAATTTTAGAAAAAAATCGTTTCTCGTTTCCAAAATATTTCGCTTCCGTGTATCCATTTCCGTTTCCATGCAACCTAGGTATGTAGTGCTTTACTAATTCATTGAGCTTTCCCTTATTTTTGTATGATTCGATGACCTTTCTTTTCATTAGTCCGCGAATGTAAAATCATAAATTAAAAAATCTTATGAAAAGACCATCCCTTATTATATATCCCTCACAAACACAACACAATTAAGACAAAATTAATATTAGAGAAGACTTGACGTTGGTCGTTGCCTCTTATCTTATTATTATTAGGTTTGGTGTTGGTGAGTGGTGTTTATTCACATTAGCTAAAATAAATCTTCGTAACAAAAAAAGTTGTAATTAATTAGCACATCGTTTTAAATAATGACACTCGAAAACATCATTATCAAAGTTCAATTAAACTAATTTATAATTACAAGTTGCACGCAAAAAAGCAGTTCCGTGGACCAAAACATGGAAATTTTTTTTTTTTTCTTTCCAGACAACAAAGGCCATTAGCGAGAGTGATAATTGCGATTTGCCAAACGCAAAAACAAAGTCTACAGAAGAATAAAATCGAAGAGACAAGCTTTTCACTTTCTCTTTTTTTTCTTCCTTTTCTCTGTTTTGTTCTCTCTTTGGTGTTTCTATTCCCCTGGACTGAATCTTTCCAGCAGCCAGAATTGTTTCCTTTTTTTTTTGGGATTTACTTCTTTGGGTACGAGGTTCTCTTCTTCGATTTCTTATGAAGTTTGACAAGATTGGTCACTGATCATGTTCTGGGGGAATTGAGCATGTTATAACCAAGAATCCGTTTGACTCTTTTTTTCTATGTAAAGTCTCAACCTTTTCAAATAGTGGACTTTTTTTTTTTTATCCTTATACCTAATATGAATACCGGAAAGACTTATTTTTTTCAGCTAATTTTGGTTGAATTTAGAATATTTTTGATTCACAGCTTCTCTCTGTTATGTGTCAGATCCAGTTTAAGTAAGAAAAAAAGTTTTTTTTTTTTGTTTGGTCTAATGTTATTAAATGTGTGTCTTGTAGATGGAACCAGCTCAGTTTAATGAGATGAGATGAGATGTTCAGCTTGCATAAGATGGCTTTGGCTTTTACTCTGTTGGTTTTTGCCTGCTTATGCTCGTTTGTGTCTTCAGATGCTCAAGGTGATGCCTTTTCTTACTTACTAACTCCTCTGTTCTCTCATTTCTTAGCCTTTCTTGGGTAGATTTCTGAGCTTGTCAGGTTCCTTTATACATTTATGAGATTAACTCTCTGATTCTTTGCTTTTCTGTTTCAGGGGATGCACTGTTTGCGTTGAGGATCTCGTTACGTGCATTGCCAAATCAGCTAAGTGACTGGAACCAGAATCAAGTTAATCCTTGCACTTGGTCCCAAGTTATTTGTGATGACAAAAACTTGGTTACTTCTATGTAAGTTTTAATGATGACTCTGAATTTAGTTAATGTTGGTTTCCAAGTGAGTGTGGGAGATGATTTATATTCATGGCATTTGTGGTTTGCAGTACGTTGTCAGACATGAATTTCTCTGGAACCTTGTCTTCAAGATTAGGAGTGCTAGAAAATCTCAAGACTCTGTAAGTGTCCTAGATTTAACCTCTCTTTTTGTATGATATCTCCTAGAAGATGTAGAACTTATTTTTTCGTCGTTGTTTTTGTATATAGTACTTTAAAGGGAAATGGGATTACGGGTGAAATACCAGAAGACTTTGGAAATCTGACTAGCTTGACCAGTTTGGATTTGGAGGACAATCAGCTAACTGGTCGTATACCTTCCACTATTGGTAATCTCAAGAAACTTCAGTTCTTGTAAGTAGTTCTGCCTCCTAACGCTGTTAAATCTTGGACATGTTTTAAAACATACATAGATAAGGATCACTCATGTTTTTGTTCACCGTGTATGGGCTAAACAGGACCTTGAGTAGAAACAAACTGAATGGGATTATTCCGGAGTCACTCACGGGTCTTCCAAACCTGTTAAATCTGTATGTTACTTTTCTCCTTGTATGCTTATCATCTTTTGTTGGAAGTATTTTCGTCCTAATTCTAGTGTTTGAAACTACGTTTGTAGGCTTCTTGATTCCAATAGTCTCACTGGCCAGATTCCTCAACGTCTATTTGAGATCCCAAAATACAAGTATGTTTGACTACTTCAGGTTAAATCTGAAATTTTCATTTCTTTAGCTGTAATCTGATCTGGTTCTAATCGCCTATAGTTTCACGTCAAACAACTTGAATTGTGGTGGTCGTCAACCTCACCCTTGTGTATCTGAGGTTGCCCATTCAGGTAACTACATTACTTACCGCAGTTTCTTAGTTTTCAACTGATTCAAAAGTGTGTGAGAATTCTAGATCTGCTTGAAACATTTAATCTATGGTGATAGGTGGTTCAAGCAAGCCAAAAACTGGCATTATTGCTGGAGTTGTTGCCGGAGTTACAGTTATTCTCTTTGGAATCTTGTTGTTTCTGTTCTGCAAGGATAGGCATAAAGGATATAGACGTGATGTGTTTGTGGATGTTGCAGGTCTGTAATATACGTACAGGGAAACCTTTCTTATGCATTGATATGCACATTTGTGGAAGAAAGAGTTTATAATCTTCAAACTTTACTATTGTTTCAGGTGAAGTGGACAGGAGAATTGCATTTGGGCAGTTAAAAAGATTTGCATGGAGAGAGCTCCAATTGGCAACAGATAACTTCAGCGAAAAGAATGTGCTCGGACAAGGAGGGTTTGGGAAAGTTTACAAAGGAGTGCTTCCGGATAACACCAAAGTTGCTGTGAAGAGGTTAACGGATTTTGAAAGTCCTGGTGGAGATGCTGCATTCCAGAGAGAAGTGGAGATGATAAGTGTAGCTGTTCATAGGAATCTACTGCGTCTTATAGGTTTCTGCACCACTCAAACAGAACGCCTTTTGGTTTATCCCTTCATGCAGAACCTAAGTCTTGCACATCGTCTCAGAGAGCTTAAAGCTGGCGACCCGGTTCTGGATTGGGAGACGAGGAAACGGATTGCCTTAGGAGCAGCGCGTGGTTTTGAGTATCTTCACGAACATTGCAATCCGAAGATCATACATCGTGATGTGAAAGCAGCAAACGTGTTACTAGATGAAGATTTTGAAGCAGTGGTTGGTGATTTCGGTTTAGCCAAGTTAGTAGATGTTAGAAGGACTAATGTGACAACTCAAGTTCGAGGAACGATGGGTCACATTGCACCAGAATATCTATCCACAGGGAAATCATCAGAGAGAACGGATGTTTTCGGGTATGGAATTATGCTTCTTGAGCTCGTTACAGGACAACGCGCAATTGACTTTTCTCGTTTGGAGGAAGAAGATGATGTCTTGTTACTTGACCACGTATGTATGATCGAATAATCCCACATTAAAACAGCTTCTCTCAAGCTTTATATACCATAATCTTTTTGGTGTTTTTTGTATTGGACAGGTGAAGAAACTGGAAAGAGAGAAGAGATTGGGAGCAATTGTAGATAAGAATTTGGATGGGGAGTATATAAAAGAAGAAGTAGAGATGATGATACAAGTGGCTTTGCTTTGTACACAAGGTTCACCTGAAGACCGACCAGTGATGTCGGAAGTTGTAAGGATGTTAGAAGGAGAAGGGCTAGCGGAGAGATGGGAAGAGTGGCAAAACGTGGAAGTGACGAGACGTCATGAGTTCGAGCGGTTGCAGAGGAGATTTGATTGGGGTGAAGACTCTATGCATAACCAAGATGCCATTGAGTTATCAGGTGGACGATGACTAAACCTCAAAATCTTGATTTTACTTGTAAAGTTGCCAACTTCACATTTTTTTCTTTTGTTCTTCAGTGAAGTAAGAGTAAGATCAAGTGTATAAATCTTGTTTTGTTGTTTCACGATGTATCTTTGAACTTAGAATAAAATCCTCCTGTGAATGAAAAAGAACATTTGATGTTTTTGTTGACTTTTTCGTTGACCGCAAGAAACCTTTTTTGTCGTCTTTATATTGTCAGGCCTTATTACATAGTTGTCTTTTATATGGGCCTATTAATGGATCTTTTGGGCCTATTTATCTATCCGAAGTTGTCCCAATTTTGGTTTTGTTGCCAACTCTTATTTATAATTTTTTTAAATATATATATTTTTTTTTCCTCAAAGATCAATTTATTAATATTAACAAACGTCATTACATAAAGCTTCCAATAACCAAAACGGCTTTTGAACAGAGTTAACATAATAAACATTGTTTGTACATCCATGCTTTGCTAAAACATTTGCTACATTATTTGCTTTTCGCTTTGTAAAAGTAAGGAAACATCTCTTAAACGTGATCTCCACAGACCAACATCTTTTAAAATATATTTATTCACACAAAATATATACATATTTGTATTCTAACATAAAAGCTTATATTTGTGTATAAAAACAATTTGTTATTTTAGTTTCTAACAAATTGAGTTATATACATAACATAGAGTAAAAAATAAACATGTTTTAGTCATTCCTAAATTGAGTTAGATAATTAAAAATGTCCAAGAATAGTACATTGAATATGAATAACCAGATAATTAATAACATATATTAGATTAAGACCCGTGCACTAGCACGAGTTGAAATTCATTTTATTTATATTGTATTTTTTATATAAAATATAATTTATGTGATTGTTTTTAAATTTTTTTTTGGATAAAACATTATGCAATATAATCATATGCTAAACACCTATTTTTTAAGTTTTGTAGTGTTAATGATTCTAGATAAGTACATGTGCTATAACACTAGTTAAAATTTTTTTTATTTTTTATACAAAATTTTGTATATTTTATATTTTAAAATAAAAATTTAATATGTTGTATTAGTTTATGTATGTGCAGTTATTTCAACAATGTATATTCTACATTATATCTTGAATGTTATTATAAGACATAATTTTGTAAATTTGTTTTTTTAAAAGCGAGTTATTATATTATGAGTAATTTAATATATTGTAATACTTTTTATTTTAATATATTTGGTTTCTTGAAATTATTTCATATTGTAGTAACATATTATTGATATTGCTATAACAAATCAATTTAGAGTGTTTATAGTTTCTAGCTTTTATATAAGTTTCAATATTTTTAAATATTTCAAAATAATTTATTTAAAGTTTATTATATTATATAAAATAATAAAATTCAACTAAA
Organism: Camelina sativa; assembly: GCF_000633955.1. Classification (NCBI taxonomy): domain Eukaryota; kingdom Viridiplantae; phylum Streptophyta; class Magnoliopsida; order Brassicales; family Brassicaceae; genus Camelina; species Camelina sativa. Next base: position 4,280,999 of record NC_025704.1, on the reverse strand, counting down.
AATATGAAATTGAATTTAAATATTCACATTTTGACTTGTTACTCAGTAATTTTTTAATTCAATAGATATTATTTTAGAAAAATAATGTTACTAAAGCTTGAATATTTTATAGATTGAACAATTTATATTTATTTTTAAAAATTCAATTTATGGTATATCCGGAAATAAAACTATTTTTATTTATAATAAATAATATGAGAATTTATTTGTCTCACAAAATAGACTCATATATAAAAATGAGAAGTTAAGTATAATGATAATTAACAAATTATAATATTAAGTTAGATATCAAAGAATTTTATTTGATAAATAATTTAATAAAAGAAATTAATATGGTAAGTTAGATGATATCAAATGATTGTTTAGAATATTATCTTTAAGATTTTTGGAAACAACGTGCTCTAATAATAAAATCTTCCAAAAATATATTAAGGATGCATCCACTGTTTAACTTGTAACCAATTAATTTATCAATTAATCTATAACTTATTTGTAACTAACTTATTAAAATTATATAGTCTATAAAACAATTTTGTGTTCTTTAGTTTTATTATAAAGGAGATTATTCATTATTATAAAGGGGATTATTCATTGACAAAAAAAAAATCCAAACATGATCTACTCGGATACGGCTGAGAGTAGAATACGGGAATACGCTAATAGCACAAGATCTTTTGCCCAAGAAGGCAAGCCTCAATTTTAAGAGTCAATTCAACTTTTAACAAAGATTATTAAAAAAAACATGATTCAAAGAATGATTTGATTTTGAAACCTAAAGAGAGATCACTTTATCTGACTGACATCACATACTTTCTTCGTCTATAAATTAGTAGTATATAATATAATGTCTACTTGGCATTTTTATATAATAGTTAGCCAGCCGATCACATGTGCTTTCTTCACTTCTTCCATTATTTGATCTTTGGCAATCAAATCAATCAACCTTCAAACTCCATGAATGATAATGAAACAACTCGCTCTTAAATGCATGGTCTTCATATGTAACATATTTAAACTCTACTTATACTACCCTCTAACTTTAATTTGTTTAATTTTCTGTTTAATTCAATTACTTTAGCAAAAAAGTAGAGACACTCACAAACTGCTCTTTGATTTTTGTGTGTGTTTCATTAACAAAATAACAATTTGTCTATTAGTTGTCTTTTTGTTGTTGTTGTTATGACATCTATATTCATGAATGATACGAATTATTATCAAAACCCTAATTATTGAATAACATACAAACTAATACCTACAAGTGATCTCCACTTCACAAAAATCTTTATATTTATAAACTCGGTGAAGGGTACAGAGACATATATATGCTATAAAGAACATTGACAATAACATGCATATGAGTTATGAAATATATGTACTCTACTGTACATTCTACAACATGAGCACATACATATATGATGTCTCTATAATATATATAGATATGCAAATTAATAAAAATTCTCCAACAAGCACAGTTCCAAGAGTAAATTCGATTTGAGTGCCTCCAAAACATACCTGAAAAAAGACCAAAAGAAGGGCTAAGGAATGTCGGAAAATATAGAATCATCCAATAGATGATCAGGCCATGCAGCTGAAGCTGAAGCTGCTGATTCTTGACCGCTTGAAGAAGTGATATTGCTATTAACATCTTCAACACCGTACTGGTTTCTAATCAGATCATCAGTCACAACAGAAGAAGGACCAAGAGAAGGTAACAAACTCTGAGTTGAGATGGAGGGATCCGAGAGCCAGACTGGGGACACGGGTAGGTTTTCTCTCTGAGTGAAGAATTTGAAGTGGTTGTCATCAGGATTCTGAGGGTAAACAGATGATGGTTCCATGTTGGAGTTTAGGGTTTTAAGAGGTGGTAAGCTGTTGAAGTCCTGAAGATATGAACCGAGGCAACCAAGTTGATCGAGATTGTTGCTGTTGGTCTCTTTGAAAGAGGCAATAGAGTTAAGGAGACTGAGAGAGTCCAAGTCATTAGGGTTAACGCTATTCATGAAAGATGATGGTTGAAGAAGGTATTGGAACAATTGGATTTTAGCCATCTCGGTTTGGAGTTTCAGTATAGTGTGGTGGTCTTGATCAACTGGAAACTGTTGCTGCAGATCAACATAGCCTCTGAGGTTAGAGGACAGAGACATGAGCTGAGATAAGCCGGTGAAGATATCAGTTCTTGGACGATGAGTCATTGGGTCAATACCCATGTGAATCAGCTTCTTCTTCAAATGAGTGTTCCAGAAATTCTTGATCTCGTTATCTGTTCTACCAGGTAACTGGTTTGCAATCGTTGACCACCTTATAACATCATCATTCATAAGCAAAAGCGTATAAGATCATTTGGTACACAAAGCCGTTGACTTAAAAAAAAAAATCAGAAGATCATAAATAATTACTTGTTTCCAAGAACTGAGTGAAGGTTCAAGATAGTCTGTTCCTCGTCTGGAGAGAATCTCCCTCGCTTGATGTCAGGTCTCAAGTAGTTCGTCCACCTTAGCCTACAACTCTTCCCACACCTGTTAAGACCTGCAAAGAGAGAATCATTTGATAAGCTTTAAGTCTCATGATCACGTTTTTAAGAAACAAAAGAAAAACAGAAAAAGTAGTACCAGCGAGTTTGGGAAGGGCTCTCCAGCTACTATGACCATGTTCTTGGACATAGTTGACAAGTTTCTCATCTTCATCAGGAGTCCAAGGACCTTTCTTGAGACCAGAGTCATCAGAGCTAGGAGATCTTCCCATGTTAGATGATCTTCTGTATCTAATCAAACAACGGTCTCTCTCTCTTCTTTTCTTCCTTGTGATCTATACTGTTATAATTGTCTCTGAGATTTGGTTGCTTGCCTCCTTCCTTCTTTCACAACCACTAACTGCTTCTTATTCCAATTTATATTAAACCTAGCACCCTTTTCTCTTCATGTCCATTCACCACGTGCACCTTTCCTATTCGCCTACCAAAACAACCATGTCCCTTTCACCTTTCAATTCCAATTTTTCTAATCAATTTTTTATTTCTTTTATCCTCTCATATACGCATTCCCTTACCAGTGTGTGAAAAAATCATTCAATGTAAATTCTTCCTCTTGTCTTAAAGCAACATTGGTATCATCTCGGGAACAGCCGTCTCCAATGGACAAACACATACCAATCGATTTTGTATTTGTCCTTAATTGGGAAGCAGTTCATAAGTAGCCATCACTATATATGCCCTAGCACCAAACCCTGCATTTTGTCTAGGTGAATAAGTAACAACACATAGTTATATATTGCTTTGGTCTCTTTTGATCAAAATCCAAAACTCTAGTCTAGGTTTTCTGCTCATATAGATTCAACAAAACAAAAACAAGAAAAGACACAGATCAACTAATACTAAAAGCAAGAAGGGTTTCATCATCTTTCTTATGAAATCCGTAAAAGATCTTCTCCGAGTAGGTGATGAGGGAGGCGAAGGGCAATAAAGGCAATTTGACAGGAGGGCTAAACTGTTAGGTTGTATTATTTTAATCACTGGAATGACAAATGAAAAGAGAGAGGATTTGAAATAGAAGTCAGCGCCAACAACACATGGCAACAAAAGGGTGGCCAAAGAAGACACATCTCCTCTGGCACGCAAAATTAGGTTTCCTCGCATCATCCATTTCCATGGCATATTAATTAATTCATATAGGTAGCTATATGTTAATTCTATTTTTCTACTTATCGATTAAAGCTACGAACCAATCCCATACCAAATGCAAGCAGTGAACCCTAAGAGCTTGTCTCTGAAAATGAGAATGTTTCAAGAATATGAAAGTAAAAGATGCAAAGTGGGTTTGATATATATGACCGTTTAATTTCTTGTTTGACACATCATGATAAAGTCCTTATATAGCAAAATTTAGGTAATACTTGCAGAGATTGTCAATCCCAAAATTGCCTTTTTTAGGAAGAAAAGATACCAAATGAAGAAACTTGTAACAGCAGGGAAAGCATACTAGTTATAGTTACAGTAAATATGATATTAATATGTAACAATTAACAAAGCAAAAGATTGATTTCACAGCATAAGATTCCAATAAGGACATCAGCACGAAATGTTTAATATAGGATATATATAAATTGTAACGCCGGATAAAGTTGATTATAACAGTGCTAACCATATATAACAAAGTAGTATAAATTGTGCAGGAGATTATGGGTGAGGAACCATTTTCATATTCTAAAAACACCATCCATAATTGTTTCCTAAGGCGCATTCAATGAAAATTCAGACAGCAATAGTAATGGACATTGGACACTTGGACAGACAAATAAGGATATATATCAAAGTAACAGGGGCAAGTTTTGGTATTATCAGAAGAAAAACTTACTAATGATGATGGTGACACGCTTGATGTGACAGATTTTGACCACTAGGGTGGAGCTAGTTAGGGGAGAGGTGGGTGCAGGAATTGATCTATATCTCCACCATCTTTGAAACCTATAAGACTTTCTACCTCCGCATAAGTACTGCACCCAATGGCATATCTTGAGCTCTTGTCTTTTTCTTCTGTGTCTTCTATATAATGAAGATCACAGGTTCCGTGCAGAAAATTCAAATCGAACGACATAATGTCAAGAAAACCAAATCTAATTAAGAATTAGAGAAAAATCAAACAAGAAGATGTTTTACCAAATGAGGACATCAAATCTGTCAGTTTCTATAGGATATTTTAGTGCATTCAGTAACTGTAGGTGAAAATGAAATATGATACCCTGATTTGCATTACCATATTGTCATATCAACTCATTTTCACCTTACCTGCAAGTATAAACATATACACTACACATGAGGATTGACAAACGAACACTGCCTAGATAACCCAATCCGGATCTTCATGCGTGGTGTATATATATGGTTTCATTCCATGAAGGATCAAGCTTATATCCTAGGGTTTATAGAATGGCTAAAAACGACGAATTTAAAAATGTGTTTAAAAAAACAAGAAAATTGTTACAAAAGTTTAATTAAAACTATGAAAAGAAAGATTCGAATTGCTTGTTGAATTAGGGTTCCTCGCAGAGTGGACCACAGTCATGAATGGAAGAAGCAGGTAAAGAAAATATTTTAAAAAATTAAGGAAAGCACTATAGGTTCTTACAAAAGTATTAATTATGATATATGTGATGTCACTTAAACCGTTCTTTTCCTCTATTTTTTTTCTTCTTTTAAAAACAACTTGGTTGTAAATTTCAGCTAAACAACTGAATTGCTTCTTCTCCTAAGTTTCAAACCAACGCGTCTAAAAGCTCGGACTTTCTATGCTACCAATGTATAACCCTTGAACTATTGTATGATGATGTGAAAAATCATGACTCGAGATCATCTACAAGAACAAACTAAACCTTATAGATTATCTACTCTTGATACTTACAAAGCGAGATGAAGTCAAGATGCTCGTGTTTCCCATCATCAGCATCATAAATTCCAACTAGTGACGAGAGTGGTGACTCTAAAACCAAGAAGAACAAATATGAGACACACGTGTAACAAACATATCACACACGCATGCATACGTATAATCTTCACCATTCCTCTTTTTTTTTCAACTGTTCACATGGTAGCAACCCTTATTGGATTAATACAGAGAAATGGGGCCAGGAAATCTATTTGGTAATTTCTTTTTTATCTGTAGTAATCAGAATATAATGGTTGTTACGTATAGCAAACGATTAGTTTTATATGATAGTGGTCTAAAAGGCATTAATCTTTGAAAATTATGAGTATATTATTCAATCCACAAGATATCACCGTTCAAAACCTTCTTGCTTACTCTTCATTTAGAATAGTAAATTAGCACATACTTTTCTCAACCGTTACGCCCAACATTGCTGGAACATCTGCTAGAAAAATAGCATCGTCACAAGAAACCTCGAGAACATGACAAATTCAAAAAGAGGGGTAGAACAAGAATGTCACCATTAATTTATAAAGTCAGTCAAATATTATATGACCTAAATCGTGTGGTTTTAAGCGTTGTTTTTGTTTAGCTATCAACCACTAAATGTCATTTTAGGTGGCTGAGCTTCTTTTGTCGTGGACACTAATTGTTTTACAGCTCAAGACAGTGAAAGTCATGGATGCTAACGATAGAAGCATATGTTATCCAAGAGCTCTACATATATATCACTTTGGATGCAATAATGGGATCTATCATTTAGTAAGATATATACCAGCAACATGAATGAGAAATTATAACACGATCGAGTAAAGTTTCACTAAATGCAGAAAAGAAGAAAAACTATAGAAGAATGCATATTTTCCTACAAAGACAAAGAGAGGCAGTCTAGCTTGTACTTAGTTACGATTTTAAAAGGTGCATGTAACCCGAAGTACTTTGTCCAACAAAATCTATATGAAGCAATGGGAAATGCAGTTGCAGGATTCAAAACCATCATAAACAATATACCAAATTCAGAACATCAACGAAAATGAAAAGAAAATATGTCTTCACGATGTCATTGTTGATAAATTCCTTCACGAATAAGCACCAGAGAAATATATATAATATGAAGTTGAGAAGATTTTTCGTACCAGGAATGTCAAAAGTATTACATTTCTTTCCATTTTTGTATGTGCATGTCTCCACGACCCTGTATACATACTATCTGTGATTCTTCCTGCCATAAAATGAATGTACATTTAGGATTGTTGATAATCTAAAGCTCACTGTAAATATTAGAAGAGAATGATACTACAGACAAGCATGTTTAGAAGACTGTGTACATTTAGGATTTGTTTAAACTAAGGTTTGTTAGACCCAATCTAACAAAGCCCAAACTGAAATGATCACCATATAGAAAACCCATGAACTAAGAAGCAAGAAGCAGATCAACAAACAATGAGGCATTATAGAGCAAGCCAGCGATTATACTTGGTATTATACACATATACACCTAAAGAAAATTATATATACGGTAAATAAACCTTCCACTCTTCATAATAGTATATACCTATATACTCATCATTTTTCCTTCGTACATCTGTTGTAAATCGGTAGAATAAAATAAAAAAATGTTTAGAATTGAAAAAAGATTAGTAGTTTTGGCTTTATCAACTCGGTTTTGGTTGAGTTTACCAAGTTAGTGGTGCCTTCTCACTAAAAGCTTTTTATAGGGGTTTTCACTTTCAGAGGTCCACCTTCGGCACATACTAATAGAGAAAGACGTTTATTATGGTTTAAATAATTTATGTAGAGATCTTTATTAATTTCACAAATCTGCACAAACATCTAGACAACTTGAACATATCTTCTTGAACATATAAAAAGAGCTTTTGAAATTTGAGATTTACGAGGAAAAGGAGACGAAGTTAGTGCAAAGTATAAACCAAACAAACGAGATTAGTTACTATAAACCAAACTAACGGAGATTATTCAGTAAATAAATCTTAAAAAAGTATAAAAACTCCAGCTTTCACTTTGACAAATGGGGGACAAAAAAGGCACAGCTGAATAAAGTTACTTACCTTTACCAGTCATGTGATAAAGGTGGAAAAGGTAGATTTCTGTCATCTTTTTTCATGAATAATGTACTTTGAAAATATGACATTCCCAAGGCAGTTTCTTTAAAAGTTTAAAGCACCAATCAAGATAGCTTAAAAACACTGATAAAACCATAAAATTTGGAAAATTCTTTACCACAATGATAGTAAGTTTTTATGTGTTTCGTTAAAGATTGAATCGAATGAATTATTTTAGTTAAAGATTAGACAAAGAAATGGGAAGAACGAACCTCAGAAACCTAAGAGGGTGACCACACCACTCGCCATATATGTTCATCGAATTCATCGTTTCCCTCACCAGCAAAGCATCAAGGAGAAGACAAAAAGAAAATCTGAAAGACCCTGTAAAGATAACATTGTTGCTTTTAAGAAGGTAGTAGCTAAAGCAAACAGGCTAAAGTGATCTATCTTTTCATGAAAGTGTAAGAGTTTAAAGACAAAAGACTGTGGAAGCTTTTTTGCATGAAAAAGTAAGCCACATGGTCTGAATAAAAAGAGGTACGAAGATCTCTGCATGAACATGTACGTAAAGAACAGAATAGCATACACATAATAGAATAATCTTGACAAAAGCATCATCAAAAGCTGTGCGGAACTCTAAAACACATGGTTGGGGTTGGTAAGTCAGGTCTTTAAAATGAGTTCCAATAAAGAACATAAAGCTATCCAGGAGCAAACCTTATAAGCCACCTTTAGATCTGCTCTTTGTCCTAAGCCGTTTGTATTTATTCAAATTTAGTAGCACTTAACATTATAACTAAACACTGACCTATTCATTTGATGAGCTTCAAAATTATCCCTAACTTTTTTCAGAGACACAGAAATACATAAATAAAAAGTTCATCCAAAATATATATAATTACACTAAACACGTGATGCTACAGAGTGAGATGCATGATTATAGTCTGCAAGTAAACTGTAGACTGATGGATATGTGAACAACACAACGGTTGCATATGCCAACCCCAACTTAAGATTGTTCTTAATTACCAAAAATTAAAAACAAGAAAAAAAGACGATCAATAAATTCTACACCAAAGTCTATAAGTTTGACGATTTCCCCAATATAATATTGTGGGCAGATAGATCTTTCAGATACCTTTGACTTAAGCCCTCAGATAGATTATATTAGGTAAATCATCATGTACTAGATCATTGCTATTTTCAACTGTCTGGTTGTTCTAACAATATATAGGATAACAAAAAATCTGGAAAGGTCTCTTTGTACATGACCCGGCAAACATGTGAATCAACACAACATATTAACAAGAAGCACTAGCTCAGCAAGAACAAGACATCAGATAATTAAAACTTAGCATCCTGCAGTTTTGCAGGCTATCATAAAGCTAGAGACGAGATACCTGTATTGAACTTGTCTTCGATAGCAATCTAGCTCCTCTGGCTTGAAGTACCGAAACATGGTAACAGAAGCTTCTCATTGCCAATGTAGTCTTCTTTAAATATATGAGTGATGATGAGTTGCTTTACATCGTTTATGGTCTAGAAAGTGGGATAGTTGTAAGTGTTGGACACATAAGTCCCCAAATGGCAGACCAATACATTGAATTAAGAAACTCCAAGAATAAAATATCACTGAATTCACTAGAATAGTAGGAGTGGTAGAACAACTCCACCACGTAATCAATCCACACAAGGGAGTAGTAGCTTGGAAGAGGAATATTTTGGTGACCTTGATCAAAAACTACACCATCAGACAAAAATATCAGTAATTAAGTAGGTTCATATCTCAACCCCATTGTGGAATATATGAAATCAGCAAGTCAAAATCTCCTATATAGAAAGTGGATCGGATGAGGACATTGTTTATATATAGTCTTTAGGTTATTTTATTATCAGTTCATATCCAACCTTACATCAGTCAAATTCCTTATATAGTATAAGTTTCTTAGCCTTTCTATCACCATTGCATATATACACACTGGACGACCACCAACAAAATTGATCAAGTTCGGATTGCATACTTCAAAGGATCAAGTTCATGAAACATAACACATACTTATAAAGAGACTTATCTCTATTATATTGTAAAAGGTTGTCCTCATGTCCGGATTCCCTCAGCTGAGACTATATATAATAAATCGAACAGAAGATTCAATCCCTTTCCGTCTCCCAAAGTGGATAATCTGAGTTCGGGGCTGATCAGGTGAGCTGGAACCGATTTTAGGGTTTGAGGATGAGTCTTCTCTCCTGGTTGGTGCAGCAACTGAGATCTAGGGTTTCTTCGCTCGAGATTTTTCTCGTTCTATACATTTACTTTTCCCTTGGAGAACCAGAATTAATGGTTTGTATTACACGATATATGAAAACGGCAAAGATAACAAGAGTCCTCTCTTCCATCATCAATTCGGACCTCTTTAATTTGTCACACTGACTCTGCCAAAAGACTAACAAAAAACAAAAACCTATACTATCATTTTAAAAATTTTTCCGCCATATTTGGAATTTATCAAATTCGCCTCGAAATTTTAACTGATGAAAAACTAACATGTTGAAAAGAAATTGTAACCTTCGCAATCAGATAGTTGTAGCCAAACAATCAAACATGCATACGAAAAAAAAAGTTATTTTTGGTCAACAAGTTTGTTAATTAGGACGAGAAAATAAACAAAGGAAATTACACATAGAATAGAATTAATTAAGAACGGAGTTTTGTAACCCTTCCAACCATATAATATAATTAAGTTTATTTATAAGTAATTCGAATTTTGATTTTATTTTATTTTCTTAATTAAGATATATAAAAATTGACTTTACATATATCGTAGGGTCATTAACTTCGTTTAGACCGTTTAAACCAATCAAACTGTATGGTAAGTAAAGGTCCCAAGTTCGATTGAGCACTCTTTAATTTGTTAAACAGTTAAAGTGTTAAACATGTGTATAATTAAAAATAATTCTATATATAGTTTATTGTAGTTATATTAAATTCACATCCATATTTGGTTTCAGTGGACCATGGACTTTCCTATTACAGTATGGAGCTCCAGATGATCGCTGAAATTTCGCGTACCGCTTAATTACGATTGAACCGGTTTAAACCGAACAATACATAGATTTAAACCGGTTTATAGTATGGAACTCCAGATTGTCAGTGATATTTCGCGTACCAATTATTTACGATTGAACCGGTTTAAACCGAAGAAGTCATAGATTTAAACCAGTTTAGATTAAACCTACGGAGAGTAGTAAAAGGTTATTTATTATCCTCGAGGTCGACGGAGGCGAAGTTGTTTGCTGATCATCTGAGACAGTCCCGGAACGAAGATGGCGGGAGCAGCTTTCGGGCAATTAAACCTCGAAGAACATCCTCCGATTTGGGGATCTCGAAGCGTCGATTGCTTTGACAAGCTCGAACAAATTGGTGAAGGCACTTACGGGTATCTCAATTTCATTCCCTTTTCCTTTTTTTTCAATTCAATTTCACTCTTTTAGGTTTTCAAAAGGTTTGATTTTTTTTTTTACTTAGGGATTGACAAAATTGAAATTTTTTGAAGCGAGTTTTGATTGCATGTATGATGATGATGATTAGGCTTTTTACAATGCATAGTGCTGTGAATTTAGGATATTTGATTGTTGTTGTTTGCTTTTGCAGTCAAGTTTACATGGCTAAAGAGATCAAAACTGGTGAAATTGTGGCTCTCAAAAAGATTCGTATGGACAATGAAAGAGAAGGGGTATATGCTTTTTTCTATCTCTTGATATTGGTTTTAAGTTTTTATGATGATGCTCACTATGTTTAGAAGAGATGCAAAGTTATTTAATTGTAACCCTAATTGTTCACAATTGGTATGATGCAGTTTCCGATAACAGCTATCAGGGAGATTAAAATTCTCAAGAAGCTTCATCATGAAAATGTCATTCAGCTGAAAGAGATTGTGACTTCACCAGGTTTGTTTTTAAGGGAACGCACATTTCACACTTGGAATTAGTATTTTATCAATGTCTTATTAAATTAAAGTCTTCTGTAAGGTCGGGACAGGGATGACCAAGGAAAGCCAGGTTAGTGAAATTGAGATTTCAATTTCTGTCTTGTTTTCTGCATAACTTAGGATTTCCTTCTCACCTTAAGGTTGTGCCTTTGTTGTACCTACGTGGAATTATAGATAATAACAAATACAAGGGTGGCATATACATGGTTTTTGAGTACATGGATCATGATTTGACTGGACTCGCTGACCGTCCTGGACTGAGATTTACTGTTCCTCAAATCAAGGTATTGCACAGCTAGATATCTTCTTAATTCTATAAGCCTTTCCTTGCTACCGTTCAACTTTATTCTAACACTCATTCCATGTAAAAGTGTTACATGAAGCAATTGCTCACCGGGCTTCACTATTGTCATGTGAATCAAGTTCTTCACCGTGATATAAAAGGTGATTTTCCCAAATACATTGTTGATGTTTTGTTATCACTTTTAGTCTTTTACTTGCCTATTAACCTTGATTTTGGTCCAGGCTCAAATCTTCTTATTGACAATGAGGGAAATTTAAAGCTGGCAGATTTTGGGCTCGCACGGTCGTTTTCTCATGATCATACTGGAAATCTTACAAATCGTGTCATCACACTGTGGTATAGGTAAGCCTACAAACCGTCATTTAAAGTTTACATGATTGGTACAGAGATAGTCTTGATATCTTGGCATTATGGTCTTTGCTAATGTATCGGTTATTGCTACTTTGCTGACTTACACGTACTATGGCAGGCCCCCTGAATTACTACTTGGGGCTACAAAATATGGCCCAGCAATTGACATGTGGTCGGTTGGTTGCATATTTGCTGAACTTTTGCATGCAAAACCAATCTTGAATGGGAAAAATGAGGTCAGGGTTTTATCTTTTTGCTGAAAGCTCGGTTCTTTTTAAAATTTCAGATGTTACTACAGTGTGCTTTCATGCCACTAATAGTATAAGAATCTATATGGTCTCCTGGTTTTATTGTGATATCGTTGGACTGGACACCTAAGGGGTTCATTAGAATTATATACATCATCGCTTTAATTCTGTAACAACAGAGGCTTAGTTCGATTCTCTGCCTACATACTATGTGTACATAAAATTCCTGGAGGCTTTATTTGCGTTTGGGGTTTCAATAGCTTATTGTGAATGGTATAGACACGGTTATGCTTACATGTTATTGCTAATCTAAAAAAAAATATGTTTTGTATCCTACATTGTTTCAGCATGAACAATTGAACAAGATATTTGAGCTTTGTGGATCACCCGATGAAAACATTTGGCCTGGGGTTTCCAAGATGCCTTGGTACAACAATTTCAAGCCGGCACGTCCCTTGAAGAGACGTGTAAGAGAGTTTTTCAGACAGTAAGTAAATTAAACCATGCTCTTGAATTACTTATACACATGTACTCTGATCAGAAGATTTCATTTGGCTTTTCCTTCTCTTCTGCACAGCTTTGATCGACATGCTCTTGAATTACTGGAGAAAATGTTGGTGCTTGACCCATCACAGGTATCAGAGACCATTCTCTTTATTTGCAGCGAATTATCTTCTGAAAATATATGCAAACTGCATAAACAAATTGCCTTTTCTACTCTTTCTTAGATGAAGCATACTTCTTTAAGGCAGGACGTTGTTAACCAGTTAGACATTTAAGTTTTTTTTTTCTTTTTTCTTTTTTTTTGTGCTTTCCCTGGTGTAGAGAATATCTGCGAAGGATGCTCTTGATGCTGAGTACTTTTGGACTGATCCGCTGCCATGTGACCCGAAGAGGTTCTTACATTTTCTGATTTTCTCTTACAAATTCATGAAACTCATTTGATTCATCATCATCATCATCTAGCTTACTAGACAGATGATTATGAGGAAAATTCTTTGGACTAAAACAATGTTTCATATTAACAGTCTGCCCACATATGAATCATCACATGAGTTCCAGACAAAGAAAAAGCGGCAGCAGCAGCAGCGCCAACTCGAGGAAGCAGCAAAAAGACAAAAGATGCAACATCCACAGCAGCAGCACACTCGTTTGCCTCCATATCAACACGGTGGCCAGTCTCATGCTGCTCCACATTGGCATGCTGGTCCAAACCATCCCACTAACAACGCACCGCCACAAGTGCCTCCTGGACCCAGCCACCAGTTCCACGGGAAACAGCGTGGTCCACCTGGTCCAAACCGATACCCTCCTAGTGGAAACCAGAGCGGGGGTTATAATCAAAACCGAGGAGGTTACAGCAGCGGATCATATCCTCCACAAGGACGGGGAGCTCCTTATGTGGCGGGTCCTAGAGGGCCAAGTGGTGGCGCATACGGGGTTGGACCACCGAACTACACACAAGGTGGTCAGTATGGTGGCTCTGGTAGCTCTGGAAGAGGTCAAAACCAAATGGGCGGTAGTAGAAACCAGCAATATGGATGGCAACAGTAAAAAGATCTAATGATTTGTTTCCCTGTCGGGCTGATGTCTTACACTTAATTGATACTAGTAATAACAGATTAATATGAGAAATTGAATCTTTCTGTCACACTTTTTTAATTGTATTCTTTCATTAGCGACACATTATCTAGTATTGTCAAGATGGAGATTGACAGTGTATGTTGTATAAGAAATGAGCAATGAGAAACAGTATCCATACACCACAGTTGGATATTGTTGAAAGAAAAAAGAAAAAGGCATTTCATATCGGTTATGAGACCAAAAGGAAAAATAGAAGTAGCTGCCTAACTCAAGTCCAAATGCGTCGTAAGCAAACAGAAAAAAAAAAAAAAAAACCAAAAAAAACATAAACCATGATAATTCAAGGGAAAAGAGTAAATTTCAACCCGTACTATTTCAAAAGTGTAAATTCCTACACAGACAACAGATCCGTGTATTTTTCAACCTAAACTCTTACATAATTCAAATTTATTACCTAGACTTCGAATCGTTACATGTATTCCTACATTTTAGTCAACTGCTAAATGTTTTGATCAATTTGACAAGTAAGCAATGATGTGTCAAATTCATTGGGCTCAAAACCTTAAAACAACGTCGTTTGCAATTAAGATCTTTCCCCCAATTCAAAACACATCGTTTTAACCTTTCCTTTCAAACGGTATCGTTTACAATTAAGATCTTTCTCCCAATTCAAAACACGTCGTTTTAACCTTTCATTGCAAACAACGTTGTTTTAAGGTTTCGAGCCCAATGACCTTGACACATCATCGCTTCAGTGTCAAATTGATCAAAACATTTAACTATTGAGTAACACTATTTGAGTCAATGTAGGAATACATGTAACGATTCAAAGTCTAGGTAGTAAATTTGAATTATGTAAAGGTTTAGGTTGAAAAACACACGGATCTGTTGTCTGGGTAAGAATTTACACTTTCGAAATAGTACGGATTGAAATTTACCCTTTTCCCGATAATTCAATGCATAGGTTGTGGTGGGAAAATGTAAGGGATTTTGTTAATGTGGTGGTTTGAGAAGTCTGCATCGCTATCAGCTCTGCAGAGGCTGAAACCTCCGATCTCCACCTCCTCGGTCGGCTCGTGGACATCAAGGTAATAGATGTAGTTTCTCTCAAGTCCAGGGAAGGAGCTAGCAGGGAGACAGAAAGACTCAGAATTTGAAAGAAAAATGCAGAGATCTCCAATGTCTTCAGTGTAAGTAGTTTTTCCTTCCTTGCCTATCCTGAACACCCTAAAAGCTTTGGTTTCCAAATGCACCCTAGTTTCCATGCCATAAGCGCAGGACCTTAGGAATGGTCATATTGTAACACTGTTATTAATATGGTATGATAATATTAATTGAAACTAAAACGAACAAAAGTCTATGGAGTGATGACTCTTAATTAGGTCATGTCTACCATATATACCTGTTCCAAATAACAAGGAAAGTTTCGCCGGCTGATGACTCTACCAAGTTTCGCCGGCTGATGACTCTACCAAGTGTGGAGTCCTGTAGCACGAAAACAAATGCTCCTTTTCTGTCTTTGTCAACCTGGGAAGGTTTTGAAAATGCAACTTTTGCAGCTTGGGCTCGTCCTTGAGATCCCAGGATGCCATGTGATCACATCCAGAAGCAGGCAATGAGAACATCTGATCTCTCTGGGAAAACATGACATGGGAAGTGAAGAAACTGGGGTCTTTCATTCTGATGTTGGTCCATTTGGAGCCCTTACTCAGGCTGAGTGGAGGTCCCAAAAACTTGACAGCCACAACACAGTCTTCTTCCTCAGGAGAAGAAGAGGACATGGCCACGTTGGTGACAATCTGGTCTGACAATGAGGTAGAGTCACAAGAGGAGGCAGTGAAATGAGTTTAGGGTTTGAGTCTGATGCACTTGGGTTGAGATCGTCTCGGAGACACACCACACCCTTATTTAGGGTAGCGACCCATCCTTGGGATGCTCCGACTGTTGATTTTGCTTTTAGCAACTCAGTAGGGATATTCTGTTTAGGAACGAAGAATTTATGGTTGGAAAGATCGAGATAGTCTATATCATCATTTCCAAAAGGATCTTTGCCGAAGATCAAACAGGGTGCAATACGGTCTACGGAAGATGAAAACAAACGAAAGCTAATCTGCCCAAACACAAAGAGAGAAGAAAGATCGATCTCACAACACAACCAAAAGTAAATGAAATATATACCAAAACATTTAAGAGATCAACAAAAAGGAACAAAGAAGTGGTCTCTCTCTTCTTATACTTACCTGAGAATCTTTCTGAGGAGAGAGCTTAGAGAGTCTGGAGAGAAACTGAGACATTTTGTTTATCCGCTGGTGATCTTGATTCGCTTCAGTAAACTGAGTCTTTGTTGTCAACAAGGCGTGCTCACCAAGGACGGTTATATTAGACCAAGGTTTTAAAATATTTTTATAGATTTTAAAGATTTTTATTGGTGGTTTGGTAAGATTTCAATATCAAAAGTTTCAGATGGTTTTGTGTGACAGTAAAAACTTCCTCAATAGATATGATTAGATCAATCAAAGTGCCAAGACTGAATTTGGAATAACCAAATACATTGGGAAAGTGGTGGCGCATACGGGGTTGGACCACCTAACTACACACAAGGTGGTCAGTATGGTGGCTCTGTAAGAGGTCAGAACTCAGAACCCAATGTAACTGTCTTTCTTTCATTAGTCACACATTATGTAGTAATGTCAAGATGGAGATTGACAGTGTATGTTGTAAAAGAAATAAGCAATGAGAACAGAGCAAAACATTGTCATTCTTCTTCTTATGCATTCACACATTATTACACAACTCTATATTAAAACCGAAACCTTTCCAAAGAAAACTAGAGTCTCCACATAAAAATATCTCTTTCCTCATCATACCAGGATTTATTTGTTCCATCAAATTATAAATCTTTTGTTTTTTAAAATCTTCCTATACTGTTACTGTCAAACTTGTATATTTTAAAATTTGATTTTAACAAGAACAACCACCTCGTTGTTGCTCCCCTTGAGACGAATTGGTCGAAGTCTTTAGGTTCACATCAACCATATCTTCTTGTTTCGTTGAAGAAAGTGTTTCCATTCCTGGTAATGCAGCTGCAATCTTGCGGAACAGTGGCTGCAAGTTACCAAAACAACACCAGAACAAGCGTTATTCCAAGAAATCTCAAGATCTTAAACGAGTCATGAGGGATAGAATTGCATCATCTCTCACCTTGATGTTAAATCCTGCTTTTGCGCTGGTCTCTATGAATATAACTCCATAATCACGAGCTTTGTTATCCCCTTCCTCTATTGACACTTGCCTGTCAAAACAGAAATGTCAAGTTCACATGATAGCTAAATGGAAAAAAAGATTCCATGTCTCATCAAAAAAGTGTTTTCTTACCTTTTGTCAACGAGATCTGTTTTGTTACCAACCAAAACAATGATGACATCGCTACCTCTCTCTGTACGAACATCCTCAATCCACTTCGAGGTGTTCAAAAATGACTGCCTATCTGTACATTAGAAAAACAGTATAAAGATGAGACCTTTACACAGCATATATCCTTACAAATTCTATGAGAAATTGAAACAAACTCTTTATCCATCTATACATAACAAGACGTGACATATACTCTGCATCCTGCATTGTACACAAAAGAGAAACTTTCATGGTTAAGCTGAAAAAGATATCACAGAACAGAAGCCTTACTTGCAACATCATAGACAATAACAGCAACAGAAGAATCTCTGATATAACTTGGTATCAGACTTCGAAACCTCTCCTGTCCTGCAGTATCCCTGCAACATTATATAACCTTGAAGCCTTAATGACAGCACAACAACAATAACATGGTTGATACACAATGCTTGATCATTCAGCCATTATACCAAAACAACAATGATCAAAAGATAGGAGGGTATGAACATTGAACATTACCATAGTTGCAAACGAACAGTCCTATCCTCAAGGTACATTGTTTTGGACAAGAAATCAATTCCAATGGTTGCCTACAAAAATTTCCCACAACAAAATGAGAAAAAAAAAAACAAGATCTAACCAAATCTGCTATAAGTTTCTTGAAATTTAAATTTTGAATCTGATCTATAAGATCGTGGATCTCACGGATAGATCAAGGGGAAAGGGGGGGGGGGGGGGNTTGTTTTGGACAAGAAATCAATTCCTATGGTTGCCTACAAAAATTTCCCACAACAAAATGAGAAAAAAAAAAACAAGATCTAAATAACAATGCCTGGGAAATTATAACCAAATCTGCTATAAGTTTCTTGAAATTTTTGAATCTGATCTATAGGATCGTGGATCTCACGGATAGATCAAAGGGGAATTAAAGGGGGATGGGGATGATCAAACCTGATAAGTGGTATCGAATTTGTCGTACATGAAACGAGTGATGATGCTGGTCTTGCCTACGGATTGATCTCCAAGGAAGACGAGCTTGTACTTGGCTAAAGGTGACACACTCGCCATTTTTTTTTTTTTGGTGCCGATTGGAGATGATGATGATGATCTCTTTCACCGTAAAGTTTTGAGCTTTAGATCTGACTTTTTTGCGGTTTCTCAGGTAAAAGGTTTGATTTTGACGCGTTTATATGCCTACACGGCTACACGAATGTAACCGCCACCCACGAAAATTTACCCTACATATAAAAAAAAAACTAAAACTGTTAAAAATTAGGTTTACATTAATTTAATTGCATTTTTATTTTTTTTAACTTAAGAAAAATTAATTGCCTAATTTTAGCAAATTTATCAACAAAATCGTTTGCACACTAGTATTACATAATTTGGTGAGAAAAACACCTTTTTACTCTTAAAAAATAAGAAAAGGAAACGTTTAATTCACACAAAGCAAGTAATTAAAATCAACCATAATTTACGATAGTGATATCTTTAAACGACGCCGTATAATATGAAACAAACCAATTTAAGACTACACCAACGTCCAACGATTCACTCACCAACTACAGTACTACTAGTCATCACATATAAGATGGAGATTACGCAGACCAGTACATTATGGTGAATGACACAGACATATCATATTCATTGACAGAACATTCTCTCTACGTAGAAAGAATTAAGCGGTCCAAATCTTCCACAACTACTTCTCTCAATGTATTCCCCATATATATATATATATAAGAGCCACATACTCTCTTTTCACATTTACTCTCATATTTTGTCCCCACTCTGTTATATTTTATATATAAGCAACATCTTCATCTCTCTATCTGGAGTTCTGGACATAATAAAGTCACACTTCTAGCTGGTTTTAGATTACTCGTTTTTTTTTTTTGTTTTGCAGATCACAGGGAATGTATCCAGCATCTGCAGGCCAGCTGAAGAGCTCTGGAGATGATACTGATGCTGATCCAATATGTAACAAAAGCATGATAGTTCCTAAAAGAGTTGACGTTGCATTAGCTAACAGCTTCGAGAGGAAAGACCGTTCCTGGTATGCAATTATTTGATGGTTATATAAGGTAGTGCAGAGCAAAGAATCAGTACTAGAGGTTTAGCTTAAGCTAATGGACTTTTTTCTTTTTCTTTTTTTGCAGGTACGTTAAATCTCAAATCCCTACTGATCTGTCTATTCAAGTTGACGATATTACCTTCAAAGCACACAAGGTAATATTTTTATCAGCGAACGAAAGATGATGTACATTAGCCTTAATAGTATTCAAGTGTGTGTGTATATATATATACATATGAGTTTAATGATTGGCAAAGCATAATTTAGACAGAGTAACTTGGACTATCACACATGTATGTTATTGTCAGTTTACCACCTTAGTTATTTTGTTTTGAACAGTTTCCTTTGATCTCCAAATGTGGTTACATAAGCTCTCTTGAGCTACAACCTTCAGCTTCTGAGAATGGATATCATCTGAATCTGGAAAACTTCCCAGGTGGAGCAGATACATTTGAGACCATTCTGAAATTTTGCTACAATCTCCCTCTGGACTTGAATCCTCTCAATGTAGCTCCACTGAGATGTGCATCAGAATACTTGTACATGACTGAAGAATTTGAAGCCGGGAATTTAATCTCCAAGACAGAAGCTTTCATCACTTTTGTAGTATTTGCCTCATGGAGAGATACACTCACTGTTCTGAGATCCTGCGCAAGCTTATCTCCGTGGGCTGGAAACCTCCAAATCGTAAGGAGATGCTGTGACTTGCTAGCTTGGAAAGCCTGCAATGATAACACACCAGAAGATTTTGTAGACAGCAATGAAAG
This sequence comes from Camelina sativa, assembly GCF_000633955.1. Taxonomy (NCBI): domain Eukaryota; kingdom Viridiplantae; phylum Streptophyta; class Magnoliopsida; order Brassicales; family Brassicaceae; genus Camelina; species Camelina sativa. The sequence goes on along the minus strand of NC_025704.1, from coordinate 4,260,806 downwards.
ATGTTTATACAATGATATAGCCACACTTCGAACTGATCACTTCATGAGGGTTATAACAACTATGAAAGCAAGACGAGCCAAGCCAGAGATTACAGGTAAGATCATCATGAAGTATGCAGAGAACTGGTTGCCAATAATCGATGATGATCTAGAAGGAATTAGGGGTTACGGGTTAGGAAAAAATGAGTTGCAGTTCAGTGTGAACAGAGGAAGAATGGAGGAAAGCAGCAGCTTAGGATGTCAAGAACATAAAGAAACCATTGAAAGCTTAGTCAGTGCACTTCCTCCACAATCTGGAGCAGTCTCATGCCACTTTCTATTAAGGATGCTGAAAACAGCAATTGTTTACTCTGCATCACCAGCTTTAATATCTGATCTTGAGAAACAGGTCGGCATGGCTTTGGAAGATGCTAATGTATGTGACCTCCTTATTCCTAACTTCAAAAATGAAGACCAGCATAAAGGAGCCAGGTGAGACAAATCTACTCTTGCTTGATTAGCTTTCATATTAACTTCAACTAAAGAAATTTTTAATTTGTTGACGTTGATGCACAGCTCACCTGAGGCATACACTATATACAATGTCGATGTGGTTCATAGGATTTTTGAGTATTTCCTGATGCATGAGCAACAACAACAACAACAAGTACTAGGAAAGCCAAACATAACCAAGCTCTTGGACAATTACCTAGCCGAGATTGCGAAAGATCCATGTCTACCGATCACTAAGTTTCAGGTTCTTGCTGAAATGTTGCCGGAGAATGCTTGGAAATGCCATGATGGTCTCTATAGAGCAATTGATATGTTCCTCAAGGTAGTAACCAGCTTTTTCTTCTGATTTCATCTCCAAACCAAAGCTAATGATTTTAATCCTTGTTTCAGACTCATCCTTCACTATCAGAGCACGATAGAAGAAGACTGTGCAAGACTATGGCCTGTGAGAAACTATCACTTGACGCATGCCTACACGCTGCACAAAATGATCGGTTGCCTCTGAGAACTATTGTCCAGGTATATATGAAATAAAACAGAACAAAATCTGTTAGCCTTTCTTGAATTCAAAGAGTAATGTATAAGTGACTGACATAAAGCTAAACATCATATAATAAAACAAGATCAATACTCAAGTACTTTTCACGGAACAAGTAAAGATGAGGATGATGATGCAAGACAAGCAGCTGGAGGCAAAGGAAGAAAATTCTGCAGGTTCTAGAGATGATGAAATCAAGACACTTAAGGAAGAGCTGGAGAATGTGAAGAAGAAGATGGCTGAGCTTCAGAGTGATTACAATGAGCTTCAACAAGAGTATGAAAAGCTAAGTAACAAACAGAAGAGCACACAAAACTGGGGATTGCGTTGGCAAAAGGTGAAGAAATCGTTCCAGATAAAACGCGAAGACGATGAAATAAGAGACAGGACACGAAGACCAAGTTCCACAACACCAAGAACCAGCTTGATGAGAAGAATGTCAATGTCATAAATCAATCATAGTCTCGGCCAAATCTCTCAACCTAATGCTCAATTATGTATTCACAGTGTTTTAAAGACTCTGACACTATATTTTGATGATGTACTCTGGTTATTCCAATGCCAACTGAAGAAAACAAAATCAAACTAATTAACTTCTCTCTTGCAGACTCCTAAAGGAATCTTAAATGCCTTCGAGAAGTAGAGCTGGTTCTAGACTTTAGCATGCAAGAAGTCAGAGTTAGATTTATAAACTCTGTAGGAAGAAAAGAATTGAACACAACTTCAGGTAAAGGTTGTTAAAAGAAATATTGGAGAGATTTAAAACATCACATTACTGTTTCAAAATATGAGTCATGGAAACAAAAGGGACCACCTTAGTCAGATGATGCTAGTTGTTTTACAAATGTTAAGCAAAATCCAAAAGACAAAACTTGGTCCACCAAAACACCGCAACAAACAAGCATAGTAAAGTTTAGATAGAATAGGGAGGAATCCAGTGAGGGATGAATGGAGCCTTTGTTGGTCCACCTTTGGGTTTTTCAAAATCACGGCATCTTTTGGTGTTGAGATCGTAAACAGCAAAGCCATCAGAGGAGATGATGTAGATGGCATTAGGCTGCAAACCAGGGCACGAGCTGGCCTCAACGCAGAAAGGATGGCTGTTTGATAGGAAGATGCAGACATCTCCAATGTCCTCAGTGTAACACAAGTATTTGCTACCAATCGTCTCCTCCTCTCTAAACACAATGAACATCGGGTCTCTGTGCTCTAACGGAGAGTCATAAGAGTACCTACGAGACACACACACACACAATGTCACAAAGAGTACTACCATTGGACATCATCAAAAACTGTGTAACAAAGGGTAATAGTATTATTACCATTGGCCAAGGAAACGTTCGCCTAAGGAAGACTCCACCCAATGCTCTTCCCTGGAATATGATCTGAACAGCTCCAACTCGGACATTGAAAACTCAGTAAGGTCACGAAACAGTAGCTCACGGACGTTGAGGTTGTCATGGAGGTCGAATGAACACAAGCAGTTGCCTCCAGGACCAGGGAAGTAAAAACATTGGTCTGTTTTCGAATAAGCCAGGTTTGAGTTGTCCAAGCAGGTAAAAGGAAGTTCGAAATGAGTCCACGGGAGGTCACGACCGTGTCTATAGACACCAATCTCAGTGAGATTATCTCACTACCCGGTAACTTGATAGCAACCACAAAGTCTTCTTCTTTTTCAGGAGAATCAGAAGACATTGCCACATTCCTCACCAATTCCTATTTGGTTTGATCGAAAGGTAGAGTAGTCAGTGAAGGTAAAGGAATCACCTTTGGGTTTGATTTGTATGCCAAAGGGTTTAAGAAATCGCTAACACGTAAAACCTCATCACACGCGTCGTAGAAAACTCCCCATCCTTGTGAGCTTCCAACCAGACTTGAGTTAAGGAGGTCTTTAGGAACTGATTTGTCTCGTACGGTAAATAGCTTCTCCCTCGCTGGATCAAACAAGAGTCCATCTGCCTTGTGGCTCCCGTCGGGAATCTCCTTGACACTGATGGTATACATCAAGTAGGGGTTTTTCGTGGTCGTTGAAGATGAACACCAACGAAAGCTGCTTCCTTTCATCTGTCAAAATAAAAAACAGAGAGATTAGAACCACAAAGAGCAAAATTACACTACAGAGAACAAAAAAAAGAACAGACTTTAATAGGAATCAGAATCATACCACATTGCTAAGGTGAGAAAGCTTAGAGAATCTGAGAAGCCGAGACATGATAGTGTCACTCTCTCTCTCTCGACTCAACTGGATCATCTTCTCTTTTTATACAGAGAGCCATTTTTAGGGTTTGATTTGGGTGAGAGTGAGAGCAATTAAGTTAAGCTATAAGCTCACTCTAATCATATGATTTACTCCATTAACAGACAATAAGCTTGCTTATGGAGGATATCAAAGCGACATCGTTTAAAGGAGAATCCGGCGAGTCTCGTGAGTCGTGACACTTGGAAATAAGAATCTTTTTACGAAATCAAAACAAGTCAAAGGGAAATTAGGGTAAAGTTAAAAACCGAATCTTGTTTTCTTTGGGAATAAAAATACAATTAATTGACAGAATCAACGGTCCTGATTGAATTTTGGAAACCCATCTTATAATCTTTTTTTAGAGTTGTTGTCACAGCATCCATTTCTCAGAAGCCGTTGTGTTCTCTTCTTGCCGCCACCACCACAACCACCAACAACACCATGTGTGGGATTCTTGCTGTGTTAGGCTGCGCCGATAACTCTCAGGCAAAACGTTCCCGTATCATCGAACTCTCTCGCAGGTACTCTCTCAAATCAAACCATTTCTTTGTTTTTTTTTTCCCGATCTCGTTGGTTTTGGTTTTGGCTGCGCAATGTTCTTAAAGGTTATTGTTTTGGATGAGAAAAGTTTCCAACTTTCTGGTAAAGTGAGTTGATTTATATGTTGTATTGGTCAAAATTGATTGAATGGTATAATAATCTGTTCGAAATGTTATTGTAGATTGAGGCATAGAGGTCCTGATTGGAGTGGGCTACATTGTTTTGAGGATTGTTATGTGGCTCATGAGCGTTTGGCAATCGTTGACCCCATTTCTGGAGACCAACCACTCTATAACGGAGACAAGACCATTGTTGTCTCGGTAATTTTGGTTCTAAATTGCTTGGAGGAACTTGGATTTGTGGATATCGATTCCATTGACATTTCACATTGCAATAGGAAATCATGAGTCAAACCTCAAACTTTATTTTATGAGGATTGATATGATTAAGGGTTTTTTTGGTTTTGTTTTGTTTGGACTCTTTCCTTGCTTTCAGGTCAATGGAGAGATATACAACCACAAGGCTTTGCGTGAAACTTTTTTGAAGTCTCACCAGTTCCATACTGGGAGTGATTGTGAAGTGATTGCGCATCTTGTAAGTACCCATGAGATATTATTTCAGGGCTTCCTTTGTTGTCGTGTCTTTTTTTTGTGTATAGTTCAAGTACAAGAACCGTCACCTGAATCTCTCTTGCCTTATGGTAGTTCAAACATTTATCAAAATCTGGTTAATATTTTCTTGCTATTGCAGTACGAAGAACAGGGAGAGGAATTCGTCGACAAGTTGGATGGCATGTTTGCATTTGTGCTTCTTGATACCCGGGACAAAAGTTATATTGCTGTAAGGGATGCCATTGGTGTCAATCCACTCTACATTGGGTGGGGTATCGATGGTATGTTCACATTCTCTAAGAAAATTCACCTCAGTGGATAAGATGATTCTTCTTTTGTCATGATTACTTATTTTGTTCTTTGACAAAAAAAAAAATATATATTTTTCCCACAGGTTCTGTCTGGTTTGCTTCTGAGATGAAAGCACTTATTGATGATTGTGAACAGTTTATGTGCTTTCCTCCAGGCCACATTTATTCAAGTAAACAAGGTTAGCACTTCTTATCAGATCACATCTATTTTAAAATCAAATAATGACTTTTCTTGGCTGACTCACATTGTAGTGAACACGTTGTCACGGATATCAAAATGGTTTTTAGTTATGGGTTCTATTATTTGAGTAAGTTTGTGTGGGAATTTTTACTGTGTAGTTAAGGTTCATGGAACAAACCTTTCTTGCAGGTGGGCTTAGGAGGTGGTACAACCCCCCGTGGTTTTCTGAGTTGGTTCCTTCAACCCCATATGATCCCTTACTGGTGCGCGAGACTTTTGAGAAGGTAAATCTTCCTTTAGATCTTCTCTGACAAATGCGGATCAGGTCTTGGAACTATGGATGTGATAATTTTCTCTGAATTGCAGGCTGTTATAAAACGACTAATGACTGATGTGCCTTTTGGCGTTCTCCTATCTGGAGGATTAGACTCATCCCTTGTTGCTTCAGTAGCGTTACGTCATTTGGAAAAGTCAGAAGCTGCTCAGTGGGGTTCAAAGCTGCACACATTTTGTATCGGTTTGAAGGTATTGACCCAATTTCTCCAAATGTTTTTACCGTAAGCTTTCTATGCTCATCAAGATTTCTAATTCCATCTGTTTTCATTTCAGGGATCCCCGGATCTTAAAGCTGGTAAAGAAGTCGCTGACTATTTAGGAACTCGCCACCACGAGTTACACTTTACTGTTCAGGTAAAGTTTGTTTTTTGACATCTACAAGAGTATTGAGTGTGGAGATTTGTTTCAATGATTGATTTTTATGTCTTTTTCTAATGATAATATCAGGACGGTATAGATGCCATAGAAGAAGTCATATACCATGTTGAGACCTATGACGTGACTACTATAAGAGCCAGCACTCCAATGTTTCTTATGTCGAGAAAAGTCAAGTCGCTTGGTGTAAAGATGGTTCTTTCTGGGGAAGGCTCTGATGAAATTTTTGGAGGATATTTGTACTTCCACAAAGCACCCAACAAGAAGGAGTTTCACGAGGAAACATGCCGAAAGGTAGGTGCTCTAGGACCAGGACTTCTTGTTTTATTCTGCCTTACCCTGCTTCTTTTGTAACTTGTGAATCTTGTGGATTTGTTTACAGATCAAAGCTCTTCATCAATATGATTGCTTGAGGGCTAACAAATCAACTTCTGCATGGGGTGTTGAGGCTCGTGTACCTTTCCTCGATAAAGAATTTATAAATGTCGCAATGAGCATCGATCCAGAGTGGAAGATGGTAGGTGGCATCTTTTATACTTTCCTTTTTCATCTTTCTATTACACACCCATCGATCCGTTTCCCGTTGATTGTTTCATACCATTATTTTATCACAGATTTATAATCTCAAGTATCAAAATTGGTGATAAATGTGGTGTAAACTATAAATGCAGATAAGGCCTGATCTCGGAAGGATCGAGAAATGGGTGTTACGCAATGCGTTTGATGATGAGAAAAACCCTTATCTACCAAAGGTTTATAACAACAACTTTTTGCTTCCTGCAGTCTTGATGAAAATTTTCCAGCTTTGCTAATAACTTCTCGTCTTTTTGGTAAATGTAGCACATTCTATACAGGCAGAAGGAACAGTTCAGTGATGGGGTTGGATATAGCTGGATTGATGGTTTAAAAGATCATGCAAACAAACAAGTAATCAGATATCTCTTTTTATTCGTAGATAGAATCTTAAGTCACAGTTTGATAATGTGATGCTTTCAAATCTCTGATGGTAAGGTCTCTGACACAATGCTGATGAACGCAAGCTATGTCTTCCCTGATAACACACCTATGACAAAAGAAGCTTACTACTACAGAACTATCTTTGAAAAGTTCTTCCCTAAGGTAATGATTTCATCAGCATAACTAACTTTGTCGCCTTGATTGTCTTGATCTTTGCTCTGATTTTGTTTTTTCGGATTATACAAATGAGCAGAGTGCAGCTAGAGCGACTGTACCAGGAGGTCCAAGTGTGGCATGTAGTACAGCAAAAGCTGTAGAGTGGGACGCAGCTTGGTCACAGAATCTTGACCCCTCAGGTCGTGCGGCTCTCGGAGTTCATGTTGCAGCTTATGGGGAAGAAGATAAAGCCGAAGAAGATCCTCGTCCGGGGAAGGTACAGAAACTAGCAGAGAAGACTGCAGGGATTGTTTGAGGATTAAGCAAGGTTTAAATCTACCGTTGACATCGTGCATGAGTTATCCTCTTTTGTAGGATTGATGACTGAATAGGCAAATCTTTATTCTTTCCTTCTGGGGATTTACAACACTCCAAGGAGACTGAGTTGAGTTAGCCCTGAATTGTGTACTTAAGTAATAAGTTGCTGGTGAATTTCTGTTTTTACTGTTGTTAGACTATGACTATCCATGAAAGCTTGATGATTACTTGAGTTGAGATTATTAACGTTGTTTTCATATATCCGATTCTTTCTACTTATTTTTTTTCCCTAAGCACAAAGTGTTCTGCTCAGTATTCTTTGTTCAAGTGTGTTTAAATCTAGAGTTTGTTTCAGTTTCCTCTTGTGAAATTCAAATCTATAATTAAACGGGCTGAGTTGTTGTTTGGGTACGGCCTGTTTAAATTTCCTTTATTGAAGGATCTAATGGTTATCTTATCTTTATAAAAGATAGAAAGACATGATAAACAAAAAGACTCTGTGGCCCAATGGATAAGGCGCTGGTCTACGAAACCAGAGATTCTGGGTTCGATCCCCAGCAGAGTCGCATTTCTTTTTATTTTTGTTCCAGAGCTGCTTTTTTTTTTTTTTTTGGACTAGACATTTTTACAGTCTATGATAACATTCATTTAGATCGCTTACACAAGTTATTTTGTCATACATACATCTATTTTCTTTCATATATAAACTATATCTATGCAATTACATATTTTGACGTTTTTTTTTTGTTTTTAAATCTTGCTAAGAGACGTTTTCCTTGTTGATTTGATGATGATAAAGTCTCTTTATGCTACTATGTTAATAAGAAAAGAGAAAAAGAAAGATAGGCGTTAGAGAAATTGACGTTACGTTTCGTTTTGTCGAGTTTCAGTATTTGGTTGCCAAGAAAATAACTGCTCCTTTAACGTTTTAGCTTAGCACCAACCACGTGAACCCCTGCGGCTATTCCTTGGAGTTAAACAACAAGAATCAAACAAATGACATAAGCCATGCAAAATCTTTGTTTTTTTGTTTTCTAGAACTTTCCTATAAATGTAAAATTATCACAAACAAAATCAAGCCGATTTATATAGCTAAGTATTTTTCTTAAAGGTAATCAAATATCAAAGATATCCCAAAAAAAAATCATATAATAAACTTTAGGATATTAATTTTATAATTGTGTATTTAAAACTTTTTTTTTTGCATTTAAAACATTTTATTAACATAAATATAATTATAAGTTTATAACCATACTAATAAATGTCAATACCAAACATGTCATTCACAATCTAACTCATAAGTTTCTGACCCACTCTATAAGAAAATAAAATAAAGATAAAGAAACTTCACTTTTAATGTATTCAACTTAATTACTATTCAACCTTATTTTCAATTAATTAAATTCATTTTCAGCCAGCTATTTAGATGTTCTTCCTTTTTAGTTTTTAATTGATTTACTTAACTTGCCAAAATGGATATGCTTTTATACTTAACTTGTTTGTATTCAACATACTTACTATTCAACACCATTTTCAATTAATTATCTATCTTTTCCATTCATTATATTGATTTTTATTTTTCCTTTTTATTGATTTACCAAAATACATATATTATACAAACACTTTTTTAAAGATGTATTTCATTATTTAAGCAAACCATCATACCTCAAAATCCAGAGAGCAGAAAACAAAAACATATACAGAAAATTTCACTTTGTTCAAGAATGGCGTCTCTCAAAGTTCCCGCCAATGTTCCTCTTCCTGAAGAAGACGCTGAGCAACTCCACAAAGCCTTCAAAGGTCTTCCTCTCCCTCTCTTCATCTATTAATTTTTCGATTGGTTATTTAGAATTAGAATTCGTCTTACCTCGATTGAATCCTCTATTAGTTTGGTTTATCAGATCTTAAAGAAATTATTTCCTCTAACCCTAGCTAATATGTTGACACATTATTATTATCTTTTGATGAAACGAGAAGAATTTTACTAGTTTCTAATTAATTAAGTCTTCAATCTAATACTGATTGGATTATTTCGAACCTGATTCGATCTGACTAATGTTAGGATGGGGAACCAATGAGGGGATGATCATATCAATCTTGGCTCACAGAAATGCAACGCAACGCAGTTTCATTCGTGCTGTTTATGCTGCTAACTACGATAAGGATCTTCACAAGGAATTAGACAAAGAGCTTTCCGGTGACTTTGAGGTTTTGTTAAAAAAAGAGACAACATCAATTTCTATCTTTGTCTTTGTTTTCTTTTGTTTGAGTATACTGATCTGTTATATTGTGTTTTTCTTTGTAAACAAAACAGCGAGCTGTGATGTTGTGGACTTTTACTCCACCGGAGAGAGATGCTTATTTGGCTAAGGAATCTACCAAAATGTTCACTAAAGACAACTGGGTTCTTGTCGAAATCGCTTGTACTAGATCTGCTCTTGAGTTTCTCAGTGCCAAGCAAGCATACCAAGCCCGCTACAAGACCTCTCTCGAGGAGGACGTTGCATATCACACATCTGGAGACATTCGTAAGGTATTATATATAGTTGTAAATATGTGAATGTTCATGAGATTTCATCTTAAATCCAACAAAGAACAAAATATAATAGTTCATATCTTTTTACATAATTTATCGATGTAAGATTCCTAACAAACTCAGTTCGTATATTATGTGCATGATGAAGAAGGTATATAAGTTTGTAACATATATGGTTTTGTTTATGCAGCTCTTGCTTCCTCTTGTGAGCACTTTTAGGTACGATGGAGATGAAGTGAACATGACTCTAGCTAGGTCCGAGGCTAAGATACTTCACAAGAAGATCGAGGATAAGGCTTATGCTGATGACGATCTCATCAGAATCTTGACAACAAGGAGCAAAGCCCAAATCGGCGCAACTCTCAATCACTTCAACAACAGTTTCGGAACTTCCATTACCAAATTCCTAAAGGAGGATTCGGGAAACGAATACGTTCAACTACTCAAAGCCGTGATCAAATGCTTTACATATCCAGAGAAGTACTTTGAGAAAGTTCTACGTCAAGCCATCAACAAACTGGGAACAGACGAGTGGGGACTTACGAGAGTGGTCACTACACGAGCCGAGGTCGACATGGAGAGGATCAAAGAGGAATATTTACGCAGAAACAGTGTTCCTCTTGATCGAGCCATTGCTAAAGACACTCATGGCGACTATGAGGATATACTTCTCGCTCTTCTCGGACATGGCCATGCTTGAAACAAACATTTGCAAGTTAAAATAAATAAATAAAGTATCGCTTTGTGTTTAATATAAGAGTTGTGATTGGTCTTGTAACTTGGTTATGTTGAAATATTTATGAATGCTTTCATCTTCGTTTGTCAGTTCTGTTCTCTCTTATCAAATAAACACAACAATTTATTTACTCAATAAAAAAAAATAAAGCTAAAACTATATCACAAATCATCATTTACCTATTCAATATAAACTAATGAATCATTTTTCCTTAAGTCTATTGAAAAGCTAAAAACATACTCAAAACATCTTGTGAAGGCAGATGATGATAATTGATCCAGACAAAGACATAAGGGCATCTTTAAAGGGATAACACTTTTTAGTGTTCTTAGATTAAATATAATAGGAAAATAATCTAAGATCAGTTGTTAAGAACTTTTGCTAAAAAGTTAGTTATAGGGAGAACATTTTTAAGATCATTAGATTTAATAATAAAATATTCTTAAATATATTATAATTATAAAATCTAATAAATTTGGTATATAATATTACAATAAAACTTATTACAATTATATAATATTCTTAAACATTTTTTTAAACTTATAAACTTTTAAAATATAAATATTATAAAAGAACATTTAAATTTGAAACTTATAAAACTTATAATAAAATTCATAATACAATACCAAATATTGATGAAACAACAAAACATTGTAAGTAAAATTTTGTAAATAAAAAAAAACAAACATATTACTTAATTAATTAAATAAGACAAACATTTTATTTAATTAATACATAGTTTAAGGTGTTTATTTAATTATTTAAGAGTATTTTATTTAGTGTTGGATTGTGAAACGAATCAATTTTTAAGGATAAATCTGGATTTAAAGATCAAAACAGTATGAAACTCCATAGAGAAAATCAATTGTTTATTTTGTAAAATCAGTTGGTTTCAATGTCCATTGACCCAAATAGTCCCATCTGCCTCTTACGCTCTTCTGCAGCCTTCTTCTCCTTATGCTCTTGTTCAGCCTTATACTCAGTAACAGCCTTGTCAAAAACGCTTCTCACATGTCTGTTCATTTGCATGAGTTCTTGACATGCATCTTTGAAAACTTCCTTCGCTGGATCGCCTATAAAAAATCACAAAACTCTCTAATCCCCTCCCAATGGATAGTAACCGTAACTAGGGTAGACCACCATCTTATTGGGATGGAAAGCTGCTGGATGCTGGGGAGGCATGAAACCCGATGTCCTGTCAGGCTCCAAAACAGAGCTCAGGTCCATGAACCTGAAACACACACGGTATTCTTTCATATGAGACCAACTGCAGAACAACACAGTGTAACAACACAGTGTAAAAAAATAACAAAAACATACAAGTTGATGGTGATGAAGGTTGAAAAAGCCATGTTGGCTAACTTTCAAGAGTTTCTTAGCAAACACATACAATTAGCTATGGCCTAAAATCAAATCAAGAAATAACCACACTCTATCTATCTTTCTTGAAGAAACAAAGAGGAACACATAATTATCAGATCTCAACACAAACAGAGGAGGAGGAGAGTGAGAAAGATGAGAGAGCTCACATCTTCTTTCTGACATCGACCTGTTTCTCGTTCTTCTCATACTTTTGTTTAATCTTCTTCTTCTCTGCTTCAACTAGCTGAAACTTCTCAATGTTGAATTCCTGTAACATCAACCACAAGTAATCCACATTACCACACAGAGTATTTCTGATCAAAACCCTTTGCTCAGATCAGAAATATATCCCCACAGAGCCTATGAACTTGTTGACCACACAATAAGAACAGGAAAAATCGTAAGATCCGAAGATCAATTGTAATAGTCACACAAGAGTCAAGAAATTCGAGTCTGCGAATCCTTGAATGAAATGAGACCTCGAAACAACTCATCAAAAAAGTTTCAGACTTTTTAGCAAAGATGTTCAAAGGTTCTTCTTTTGCATTTTGCTCATAAGTAACAACATCACTCCAAGTCGAAATCAATCAAACCAACTAAACTTAGCTATATATAAGAATCAATCTCATGGGACTTAGGAAACAAAAAATTATGATCTAAGCAAAGAAAAAGATTAAAGGTGTAGTCGCTTACTTGCTTAAAGGTGTGGTCGCTCACATACTCCAACTACGATCCGATCCCTGGCCAGCTCTGCAGCCGCCTGATTTAGATTTCCCACCACAACAATTCAATAAACTAGTTCACACCCATTTAAGTTCACACACACGCGAAGACAAACAATAGGAACCCTAAAATTCAATTTGGTTTGATATTTAAAATCGAATTAAGGAAGATGAAACAGAGGAGACGAGGATTGAGAGACACACCTTAATCGGAGAAGTTGGTGCAGATGCAAGCTATCGCCGTTTGGGAGAGAAACAAGAAAACCCGACGACGATATCGAACAAAATGAAAATGATCTCTCGGTTGCAAAAAATTGTTTCCAATCAAAAAACGCCACATCACCCAAGAACAAGTCCAACAACAGTTCTCAAATAAGAACAGTTTTTCTGATCTAAACCCACTGTTTAATATTTTCCAATTTTAAAAAGCCCAAGAACAGGCCAACTGTTATTGCGATAAAGATGGCCTAAGGGAAACCTCAAGTACAGCTAAATATATACCACCGAAGGACGGAAGGCATAGTTTTTATCCGGTACAGAAGCAACCTTGGCAACTACGTTGCATATTATTGGATTCTATTTTCTTTACTTTTGTAATTTCATTTTCTTTAATTTTATGATTAATGACATATTATATTTTTAAGAACATATTACACCAATTATAATTAATTAGATAAAGTATAAGTGGACAAATTTTAAGAAAGACATCTTTGAAAATAGTTTAAATTACCTATTGTTTAATTACCTATTAATTACCTATATCTAAATTGTTTAAATTCCATTTAATATATTCAGCTTTATGACCAAAAAAAAAATGCAAAACATGATACTTGTTTTTTCATTTCTGTGTGCACTGGATACAGCCTGTAATTGTATTTAATAAAAAAATTCCCCTTTTGCTAACTTACTTAATTTGCATTGTCTTTTTAAAAACAAAAATGATTAATAATTAAAGAAAGAAAAAAACTGGGATTTCATTTCACATTATTTAAGGCAGTGTGTATTCCTCGTCTCACAGTTTCTTCATCTCATTTAGAGGCAGCACAAAAAAAAAAAAAAAAAAAAAAAAAANGAAGAGAGATACTCTCAGTGGTCAGAGAATGGCGTCTCTCAGAACTCCTGCGAATATTCCTCTTCCTGAAGAAGACTCTGAGCAGCTCCACAAGGCCTTTAAAGGTTTTTCATCTCTCTCCCTTCGTTATTATCGATTGATGGAAGTAAACGTTAAAACTAGGCCTTGGTCACCTTTCATGCTTCGATTGAATCTATTTGCTAACTAGTCTGATCTACTGATCTAGCTAGCTGTTTTGGTTGATGATATGTATATAGGGTTTTTCGAATGCATGATAAGTTAGCTCTTTCTATCTACTGATCAAAATCATGGTTTTGCGATTACAAAACTCCATTGCATGATTTGTTACGATGTGAAATTGTGACACGTATGTAATATTTTACTGATTTTTATTGTTGATCCGTTTTCTGACCGTTTGGTTTTGTAGCCGACGATTAGACAACTTTTCAGAACAGTTTAACTTGTTGTTTTCCTAATAATATTATAAGATTTTTCATTTATTTATTTTCTACTAGCAAAAATTATTTTTCTTGTGAATTTAAAGATTTTTACAATTGTTCTAAGATTTGGTTTAGTTTAATTGATCAGTTTGGTTACATTGCTGGTTAAACTTCGGCTTGAAAATTTGTTTTTGTGTGGTGCAGGATGGGGGACCAATGAAGGGATGATCATATCAATCTTGGCTCATAGAAATGCAACGCAGCGCAGCTTCATCCGTGCTGTTTATGCTGCTAACTACAACAAAGATCTTCTGAAGGAATTGGACAAAGAGCTGTCTGGTGACTTTGAGGTTTTTCAAAGGAAACAAATTTTTTGTATCTTCATCTAATTATTATCGTTTGAGTATACTATGATTTGCTACTTTGCTTGAAAACAGAGAGCTGTGATGTTGTGGACTCTTGATCCTACGGAGAGAGATGCGTATTTGGCCAAGGAATCTACCCAAATGTTCACCAAGAACATTTGGGTTCTAGTCGAAATTGCGTGTACCAGACCAGCGCTTGAGTTTTTCAAGGCCAAGCAAGCATACCAAGCTCGCTACAGGACCTCTCTCGAAGAGGATGTTGCATACCACACATCTGGAGATGTTCGAAAGGTAGTGATGATCTAACCAAACTGATCTAATAATGGCTGCAATGAGTGAAGTGGTTTGTATACCATGTCAAGATTGAAGAGTAAGTTTCTAATCATATGTTTGTTGTTTTGTTTTGACCACTTGTGAAAATGCAGCTATTGGTTCCTCTTGTGAGCACCTTTAGGTACGATGGAAATGCTGATGAGGTCAACGTGAAGGTCGCTAGATCCGAAGCTAAGACACTTCACAAGAAGATAAGTGAGAAGGCTTACACTGATGAAGATCTCATCAGGATCTTGACAACAAGGAGCAAGGCTCAAATCAACGCAACGCTCAATCGCTTCAAGGACAAGTTCGGAAGTTCCATTACCAAGTTTCTGAAGGAAGATTCGAACGATGAATATGTTCAACTACTCAAAACCGCCATCAAATGCTTGACATGTCCAGAGAAGTACTTTGAGAAGGTTCTACGTCGAGCCATCGTCAAGATGGGAACTGATGAGTGGGCACTTACTAGAGTGGTCACTACACGAGCAGAGGTCGACATGGAGAGGATCAAAGAAGAATACTTACGCAGGAACAGCGTACCTCTTGATCGAGCCATTGCTAATGACACTTCTGGTGACTACAAAGACATGATTCTCGCTCTTCTCGGACATGGCCATGCTTGAAACAACATCACCATTTCATTGTCTTTTACAAAACCAGTTATGATTTGTCCTTTTTTTTTTTTTTTTTTTTTTTTTTTTTTTTTTTTTTTTTTTTTTTTTTTTTTTTTTTNTCCTTAGTTTTCTCGTTTTAATTTATTGCATCAAATCATTCGGTTCTTAATTTACATTTGATCTTGATTAAAATTTTCTCGTACAAACTAAATTCCAGCTACCGCACAAGCCACAACAAAAGCCTCATAATCTAAACAATTACATATTCTCCTACACTCTCTACACTCACAAAGATCTTCCACTCTCTTAGTAGTAGTATTCACCAATTTTGAGGCTTGCACTTTTAAAGCTATCTTCAATAAAAGAGGCTTATCACAATCTTCCAAAACCCGTTCTTTTGTCTCATCCATCACTACAAATATCTCTGTCTCCATCCCATTTGACTCTATAACCGATCTCCATGAAATCTCTCCTCTACCAACCAACTCCGATTTAGACCACTTCCTCAAAAACGGCGTCGTTTTCCTTCTCCGCAGTTCGAAAACAACGGTTTGTTGCTTCAGTTCTTCAACCGCGGTTTCGTTCCCTTGGCACTCCAGACCAAATGATTGGTTCCAGTTCATGACCTCGTGGTCTGATCTCGAACGGATCTCTGCAGTGTTTAGCTCTATCTTACCGTTATTACCTGCATGGAGATAGAACCTAACGAAGAGAGTGGTTGGTGATGACTTGAGCTTTACGTTTCTCGCTTCCACGACTTTCACTTCAAGTTTAAGAGAACGAATGTTTTCACCGTTACCCATTTGCTTGAAAATTTCGAATCGAACCAAGATTTTTTTTTTCTTCTTCTTTTTTTTAGCGAGCTAACTAATAACAATAAGATCGAATTTTAGAGAAATGAAGACCTGTGTGATGAATATGTGCATGAACTCTCACTATTTATATAAAGATATGTGGAATGTTCGAGGAAAGATAACACTAGATTTTCCACATTGTGCGTAATTAAATATTCTAATCATGCTAGTGATGGTTTTATTATATATAATTTAAACTCTTGAGCATCTCAAACGACCAAGGGTCGATTTTAATAATGACTCTTGCCCATAGTTTTGGGAGATAATTAGATAGATACGTTGGATCACCATAGAGAGCCATTTTAAGACTTGATCATTACTATATTACATCGCGTACGTGGACACATCCAATAGCCGAAAGCTGTTTCGAAATAGAGTCAACAGAATCAAATTAAATAAGAACAATTCTTTACTAGATACATTCGATTGCATAATATATAAATGAGTATGGAATTTGACTCAAAAAGATATAATTACAATAAATATTAGCCACGAATCTTATCCCATGGGCCATGATCAACTGTAGTCATAAAAGATAGACTTGATATCATAAGAAAATGTGCAAGCAAAATTATATGATCACAAGTCCTTGTTGATAAAAGGTATGTATGCTACTAATATCTTTGCTTAGTTATTTTTTACAGAATATATAATTTTAGTTTCACTAGGTTTTAAATTATATAAAACAAATCATGTTCAATAAGCAAACTCATAGTTAAGCAGAGTTGATGTTAATTTTGAGTTTCCATCTTATAATGTCATTTTCTTTATGGGAAACTTACAAACCCCAAAAAATTATGTCCACAATACTTAATTTTAAGTGTTAACTCATAATCAACTGTTTTCTTTTATAATATGAAAGGACAACATTGTTTTTGTTCATATCCCTTATTGTTTATAGAGAATATTGAGTAGATAGCACAAGAATGAAAGATAATTAAGAAACTATCATTTTTCTACAGTGTTTTTGTTAGAAGGATAATAAAATTACCAAGATTTGTCTTATTCTTCCTCTCCTTCTTTCTTCTTTGGTTTCTTCTCCTCTTACATCTCCATTGGTGTTCTCTTTTCACCATGAGATATCATTATTTCTTCTGTTATAAACACATCAAACAACATCAATTCTTATTTTTCTTGTTTCTTTCTTCTTTTCTGTTTCTCTCATTCAAATTGCAACAGATATCTCACTTTATCTCTTTGAATTTCAATTTATATTGGAATCTCCGTCGCTGTGTTTTTTATTTAATTCATGACATTTTGTTTTGTAACACGCTACTTTATCAAATTACAGGTGATAACATAATATTTCTCTTATTAATAATTTATTTTCTTAAGTTACACGTTATTTATTAAGATTACGTGTGATTTCTTTTGAAAACACAATTTTTAAGTTACCATTGTTGTACTTTTGTCGTTTGTTTAAGGGCAGTTTTGAATTTTCCCTTCTCTTAGAAATGGTAGTTACCTAAATTTTCTGACAAAATGGTATTTTCTTAATTTCTTTTGGATTTCATGGTAGTTACTAATATTACCCTTGTTTATATATCCGTTGGAGTTATCAAAGGACGGCATTTTAAAAACTTAGTGTGCCAATTTAGTAATATCACTGCCGTTTGCAAAAAGACTCTGAGAATATATCTTCTCAAACCTGACGTAAAAAGGTAAATAGTGACTTGGTACATATCCTCTTGCCACCAATCAAGTTTCACGCTCGTGTCTTCGAGTGTAGATCTTCCATTTTTCAAATCTTCTACTTTACAATAGTGTATCGTACTCATTACCCACGAAAATCCCCTTTCTTATAGCGAAAACTATAGACAATAACCTCCCCCCCATTATTTTTTAACACAAGAGAAAATGTAATTTATACAAATTGAAAGTTACATACACCACAAAATAAAACAACTGAAAAAACAAAACATTTGTTCCTTTCTTCTTTACTCAAATGGATCAAATTTACCACAAATTCTACCATCACGCAAAACTAAATAAAGAAAGGGAAGAAAAAAAAAAGAGAGAACTTACATATTCCATGAAAAGCAAGTTGTTTCTTGCTTGTAACAAAAGACTAAAACCCATACAAAGACTTGTCTTTTCTTCCCAAACTTCTTTTAACGAATATTGATCCGTTGTTTCTTTCCAATGCTTCAGATTTCATCTTCTGCTAGCTTTATGCTGTATCCATGCCTCATACCTGGACCAAATTCATAGATTTTAGAACCAACAACTATATATTGACTAATGTGATCATTATATAATCATGCAAGTAAACCGGTAAAAATCTCACCTTTGGCTGAAGTTTTTTCAGTTTTCTCACTCGATTTATCCCGGTTCTTCCACTTCTCTCCATGGCCTTCATCTTCCTCTTCCTCCTCGTCATCAAGTCCCATGTGATCTCGTCCATCATCTCCAATATCACTCTCACTCGCTGTTTCCCATTCCGAATCATCGGTTTCATTTCCATACACTTCTCTATCTTCGCCTTTCCTATGCACACCTCCATGCTTCAATGCTGCTTCTTTAAACAACCAAGCTGCTCGCATCTGCTTCTTTACCAACCTCTCCGCGTAATCAGGAACCTTGTTCTGTCTCATGGAGAGATCAGGGTCATTCGACTGAGAACACTCGTTGATGAACAAGATAGCGTCCAACAAACTCTCTTTAGCTAAACCTAACATATCATAAGCCTGAGCTCTTCTCCAAAGACTCTTAGCATGCCGGTTTACAGGATTGTGCAAGCAAAGCGCACGTGTGGCGTCGCTTATAGCAACCAGAGGCTGTTGCAACAAGAGATGGCACTGAGCTCTATTGCTATACAACACTACTCTTTCCTTCTTTGACCTCATTGGACATAAAGACAAAGCTTCCGAGTACTTCTCCGCTGCACCAGCGATGTCTCCTGAAGAAAACAGAGAGTTTCCTTCGAGTTTGACCACTAACGCTGCTGCTTGCTTGATATGAAGATCCTCTTTAGGCATACTCTTCTCCCATTTAAGTCTTTGTCTGGAACTTACTGTCTCTTCGATCAGTTCCCTTGAACGGTTACCCATGGAGCTGCATTCTTGAAGAACACTCACAATTGAATCTCCAAGTTTCTTGTGATCACCCAAGTTTGTGATCTCTGCAAGATCAACAAGCGTAGGCACTGCTTTGTCTATTACTTTGTGAGATGTATTAGGATCTTGAAGCAACCAAAGAAGACACTCGATCGCCATATACTGCCAATCATCAGAAGAACGAGCGATGTTACACAAAGCCTCAATCATTCCTGGACACGCAGAGACAGGTCCACGGCCAAGTTTATGCTGACAGATTGTTCTAAGCAAACCAATACCAGCCGGAGAGTTCTCATTAACAAGTCCACCCCACATAACCGGAAGATTCACTAGAAACTCAGGTTTGCACAGAGTGGGAAGAAACTCTGGTTTAAAGGCGAAACAGTTTATGAGCTGAAGAGACCAACACTGCAACTGGCTAGCCCATTCCTCAGCTTTTCTTGACTCCATCTCAACACCTCCCATCCCACGTGTAAGCAGATCACAATGGTAACTCAACCTTCGATCCGGATACTGGTAAAAATGAGAATAAACTATTTCCAAAGAGCTCATAGCCAACTGTATAGCAAGCTCAAGGATCTCACCATGATTCGCAACAGCAGGGAAAGTACTAGGATAAGTAGCTAAATGACCTAAAGCACGAACCGCAACTCTTTGTTCAACCCAAGTAAGCCTACCTCTTAAAAGCTCAACAAGTGGAGCAATTACACCAGCTTCAACACTTCTCTCAGCAAACTCCTCCATATTCATAGTGTAAGACCCTATAATGTGAGCAGCGTAATAAGGAATGTATATGTTCTGGTCATGAGATAACCAACGCCGGTTTTTAAGACCTTTCCATATCAAAGCAGACATACACTCAAAGATTCCAAGCTCAATGAACTCAGGATCGTTAGGATGAGCCATTGCAGTGTTCCATAGACCACTAATGGGAAGAACTTGACCATCATCGTCTTGAGAAGGAAGATCTCGAAAGAATTTGAGAATGCATGATCTTCGTTTACTAGGGTTGCCTTCTTTCATTACACAGAAGAAACATCCTGGATAAGGACACTCTTGTGATGAAGCTTTATCCATTGACAACCAAAACTTGTGTACGCTTCTTCTTCGATGTTGCTATCAATCAATTAATAATCTACATAACAACAAATACCAAACAAACATATCATTAGCTCAAAAATATGAAGCAAGTAAAGATTTTTTCCAATAATAATAATAAAAAATTAATATGCATCTACTTGCCAAGTAAAAATTCTGAAAACGAAAGGCGAAATTGGATCTTACACGAAAAAAAAAAATCAGAGTGGTCCTAATTTTTGAAAAAATCATAGAGGGAAACAAAGAGACAACTAGAATCGACCAAAAAAAACATCTTGTAAATTTCCATAAAACCAAATTGATTTCGCAACTAAAAGACAACATTACTCTAATCAATTAGATCTCTGGGGACAAGAGGACAACAATGGAGCTTCTTGATGTGTAAAAAGCCACTAAGATCTGAGTTCTGAAACACTTCAAATCAGCTAAATTTGGTGTAAAGAACCCAGACCCAGAAGAGGATTCTGAAAATTATAATTGAAAGCATGAATCTTTGAGATACCCATTAAAAAAAAAACCCAAGTCTTTCGTATACGTTACAAACAACAAAAAGAGAAACTTTTGTTTTGACTGAGAGAGAAAAGGCTAAGAAGAAAAAAAAGAAGATACCTAAAATTAGGAAATTGGCAAAGTAACCCTACAAAACAGTAGATGACTACTGCTACTTCTTCGATCTTTACGATGAATTGAAGAATTGTACAGCTGCATTTAGGCGCCACGATTCGACATAGGAACTGACAACAACGTTGAAGACGAGAGAGAGAGAGAGAGATGAGAGATGGATCTTCGCTCTTTGTGTATAAAAGTTTGGGAAAGAAAGAAGAGTAAAGTGAATTATCAGAACCCCAAATATCGAAATAATTCCAATATACTGACGCGCCCCTACCTCTTTCTCTTTGTTCTGTCGGAACCCGGTTTATATCCGGTTTAATTTCACTTATGTCTAATGTTTTTTACCAAATTAATACTCCGCATTTATGAATTGATCTTTGGAAATTAAGAAAGCGAGATATGTATCATTCAACACTCATTAATATATTTTCCTTACAAGAACCAAAAAAAAAAATCACTCTGTTCTTGTAATGTTTTGTTATCTACCGGTATATTGCACTTAAGTGCTTTCCTTTTACAAAAATTGTAAGCATCACCCCATTTTCCTATCATTGAAGTATGGAACCCTATTGTCAGCTCAATAACCCATATCATCTGACACTCTCACTCTGATGCTGCTTCAGCAAATAAGTCTCATCATGTTCCTCTCCTCCGAGACATTTCACCTCGATCTCATCTTCCTCTTCTTCTTCGTTGAGTTGATGCATCTCTGACTCGATCAAAGCTTGCATTTTCGCTCTGTCTCGGTCCCTCGGGTATGTGCAGTATAGGAACGAGTAGATTGTGCTACATATCACCATTGGGATCCCGATCGATGTGTAGAGTGCTTTAGCTAGCGATGCTGCGTTCTCTCTGTCTGTTTCAACCTTGATCGAGCTTGACGATCCTTCCGGGATAGGTTTATATCCATAGATGTTCTGAGCAAGCATCCCTACAATAGGAGGAGCAAAAGAAGCTAATATTGACTCGAATGATTTGTCTAACGCGTAGATGCTTGTCCGTGCTCTCTCTGGAACAATCTCTGCAAATATCGGACTGTATAAAACCATTTCAAGCAGATTCTTCCAAGGTTAACAAAATATTTCAAGAAGATTGTAATATATGTATTAAACTTACCCGTTTGTAGCTGCAGCATTCCATGACATGCATAATCCCATGATGACAATAACTAGACCGTGGCTAAAGGCCGTGGAAGGGTCATCAGGTAATCCGATAAGCAAAATCGCAGCTAAAGGAATCGCCGAAGCAGAGCTTATCTGAGATAGGATGATCCTACCGGCATTAGGGAACTTCTTGGCAAGAGAATCTCCCATGTATCCTCCAAATAAACCTCCGATAGAGCAAGAAACGGTGAAGAGAGTTATTAGAACCGCGGTTGTTTTATGGGAGAAACCGATGAGTTCTAGCCACAATGGTGCAAAAGCCAAAGCTGACCAAGGGAAGCAACCTGAAACTCCCTGAGCAACAAAGATT
The DNA here is from genome assembly GCF_000633955.1 of Camelina sativa. Classification (NCBI taxonomy): domain Eukaryota; kingdom Viridiplantae; phylum Streptophyta; class Magnoliopsida; order Brassicales; family Brassicaceae; genus Camelina; species Camelina sativa. The sequence goes on along the minus strand of NC_025704.1, from coordinate 4,238,494 downwards.
TGGAAAGATGGAATTTTTATAACCATCTTTGCCTCTCTCAATAGATCACTTATGTCTGACCAGAAAGGTTTGCCTTTGTCAAGTTTTGTGATTTTCTTGTCGCTGTAATGAGGATCACTGGCGAAGAGGCGGACCAAGATACCAACTATCACGCTTACAAATCCTACCAAAAGGAAGGCAACTCTCCAGCCAGCAATGCCATTGAAAGATTTGGAGGCTAAGAGGATAGAACAAACATTGCCAAGTATAGAACCAATATTTGAAGTTAGTCCTAGCCATCCAAATGCCACGCCACGGTTACTGTCATCAGTTGAGTCAGCTACTAGTGATAGAATCGCTGGTGTCACAATGGCCAGCCCTATCCCGTTCAAGCCTCTTGATACTGCCACCTAGTTTCAACCAGCAAAACATATAGCAAAAATGTAAAATCCATTCCATTCACATTTGTGGCAAATGGGTAAAATCCAAATTCACTTTCGAACCAAGCAACCCCCTGAAGAATACAATAACACAGAGTAAGTTCTCATGCCTTCTTCTTTCTATTAAACCAAATGAATCTCAACATCAAACCACAAAAAGCAACGATCTTTGATTGTCTAGTAGCCTAAACTGAAACCTTTCCTAATCAAGCTCCACACTTTGTGCTACCCAGATCAACAGATTCCAAAATCCAACAGATCTGATTCCAGTTTACTTAGAACAGAGCAAAAAGGGTAAAGAAGAAGTCAAAACCTGTAAAAAAGTGGTGGAAACGGCGACAAGGAACGTAGCAGTGGCCCAGAGGAAAGCGCCGAGAGCGATGACGTGAGCTCGGTTATGTCTAGAAGACAAGTAAGCGGCTAAAGGGTAACAAGAAGACTGAACAATAGACCGGAACAGAGTTAAAGTTCCAAGAGCTGTGGGATCTACGTGTAGTGCATCTCCTACTTCTTTATAAACTCCAGGAAGTAAAGACTCGTCGGCTCTTTCCATGATTCCGGCGAGATACACTAGAACTAATGTTAAAGTCTCCGGCTTCATCGTCACTTCACCGCGGCGAGATCGAACAGGGAGGGGATTTGGTTCTTCTTCTCACTTGCTTCAACGGCAAGAGAAAAAGTCAAGTCTTCAAAGGTTGACGAAGGAGAATGAATATATACGGTCCAGATGTATAAAATGACACGTGGACGGCCGAGATTTCGTAATACGCAAAGACGTGGACCCCTTTACACTTTTTGATCGGATGAAATTTGGATTCGTAAAGTCTTTACAAGAATTTATTTAGGGAAATCTCGTTAGTTTCCTAATTTGCATTATTGCCATTGTTATCGATCTTTGTCTAACTTAATTTTATCTTTGAATTTGTAAAAATATATACTTTCCTTTTAAAGACACTAGGATCTCGGCCCGTGCGTTACCGCACGGGAAAGTGAAAACTTGAAATGATTAACATTGTTAATTTCACATTTCGAGTGAATTTTCTTTTTGTAATTTTTAAATGTATAATATAAAAGTCATAAATAATAACTAAGATGAATTAACCAAATTAGTTAAATAAAATATTTGTTATATATGAAAATGAAAAATTGATTCAGTGACAATAAGAGAACAATATTAAAGATATATAAATTTAGGTTTACTGAATCATACTCAGATAATCAATTTTAAAAGATATTCACATAGAATAAAATTTGAATTATTATTCTATAGAAATTTATAAAAAAATAATAAGAGAATGATCTCATAGCTGCAACTGCAACCAACCAAATTGACTAAAAATATAAATCTATGAAAAATTAGAAATCACCATTAATTACCTAAATTAATACTTGAAAGAGATGATCAATACAATTAGATGGAAAACGACATTAAACAAAAGTTAGATGAATGAATCAATAAATAAAACAATCCAAATCTTTTAACAAAGATGAGTGAATTAATGTCGATTAATAAATTGAAAGAAAATAATACTCAGAATTTTTAAATTTAGAGGTATTAAACAATAGTCAAATAACAAAAAAAACTCTTTTCAAGGTCCATAAATATAAATATATATATATATATATATAAACAAAGAGGTGTGAAACAAAAATGTGCGAAAACTAACAAATGTGAACATTGAAAGCTGGGAGTACGACGTAGAAACACAATTGTTGGATCAAAATATTGCAACTTTAAGATCATTAACAAATCTAAACAGTTAGATGAGATAATAAAAATAAACTCATTTGTTATATTTAAATTTACCCCTAAATGTGAATTTGCTATAATATATAAACATATAAATCTATGATTTTATTTATTAACTTGTAAGTTTAAAAAATACTTAGAAAACAATAAATTCGAAACTTGTTTTTGTATTCCATAAAAGTTTATATATAATAAACAAAGAGGTGTAAAATATAAAGGTAGAAAACATAGAGGGGTGAAAAAAAATGTGAAAAAATTATTATGTGCGATTTTTGAAGATAGGGTTATGACGAAAAGATGCAAAAATATGAAAATAAAGACGTGTAAAACAAAAATGTGTTAAACAAAAAGATGCAAAACTAACCAGTGCAAATATTGAAATCAAGGGGTACGACGAAGAAACACAATTGTTGGATCAAAACACTGCAATTTTATATAAATAAAGAGGTGTAAAACAAAAGGGTGTGAAAACTAACGGGTGCCAACATAGAAAGTTGGAGGTGCAACGAAGAAACACAATTGTTGGACTGAAACTTTGCAACTTTTGAGATCATTAACAAAGGGTGAGATCATTAATAATATTCAAAGAACAAAAACTCTTTTCAAAGTCCATAAAAATATGTATATATATAAAAACAAAGAGTGTGAAAACAAAGAGGTGTGAAACAAAAAGGTGTGAAAACTAACAAGTGCAACCATTGAGAGCTAGGGGTACAACGAAGAAACACAATTGTTGGATCAAAACATTGCAATTTTATATAAACAAAGAGGTGTAAAACAAAAGGGTGTGAAAACTAACGGGTGCCAACATGGAAAGCTGGGGGTGCAACAAAAAAACACAATTGTTGGACCGAAACATTGCAATTTTTGAGATCATTAACAAAGGGTTTAATAGATGCGATTTTTAAAAGATGGGGGTACGACGAAGAAACACGATACTATTGGGATCATTAATAATTTTAAACCGTTAGATGAGATAATAGAAACAATTTTATCCGTTAGATTAAAGTTGACTTTATTTAGTACTCATAAAACAATTTTTCGAAACTTGTTTATGTAGTCAAGAAAAGTTTATATATAATAAACAAAGAGTTGTAAGACATAGAGGTGTGAAATATAAAGGTGTAAAAATTAATAGATGTGAAATATGGAGGTACAACAAAGAGTATAACACATAGAGGTGTGAAATAAAAAGGTGTAAAAATTAATGGATGTGATTTTTGAAACCAAGAGGTACAACAAAGAGATGCAAAAATTAAGAGGTGTGATATTTGAAAGATGGGGGTGCGACGAAAAGACACGATTAATAATTTTAAACCGTTGGATTAAAAGTAGAACTAATCTCATCCATTGGATTAAAAATTGACACAAAAAAAGTGGGTTTGCTATTATATATAGATGTGGATTCTTTTGTCTAATTGTGACGTGTTATAGACATGTGGATTATTTTGTCTATATTGTAAAGACTATTTTTTCAACAAAATTTTCCAATTTAATTTATTATTTTTAGAGTGTATATGCAAAAATTAATATGATTTTAATGTGTTAATTATTATTTAGTTATAATATTAGATTTAAATTTAATTAATCAATACAAGATATTTCACAATCAAATTAGGTAGATTTTCAAATGTAGCACCAAAATAAGTTTTGCACAACATCTCTAAAATTTCAAAAATAGCACCAATTAATCTTTCAAAATTAAATCATAATTTCAAAATACTAAAATCTACCCCTCAAAACTATACTCTAAGGGGGTTTTATTCAACTTGACATTTTAAGTGATTTGTGTAAAAATTACAAATCTTATGTTATTCAATCATGTATTTTAAAAAGTCTCATGAAATCCACTGTTATTGAACTGCTGATTTAAAATCCACTATTACTTAAAACAATTTGTGGATTTGGATTTTAATAAGTTTTAGGGATTCTGGAGGATTTGAGAGGATTTGTTTAGTTAAAAATACAGAAATCTAAATCTCATAGTTTTATGTGGGATTTGAAAGAATTTTACCATAAATCATATCAACTTCCCTAAAATCTATCAAAATTCTAAATTTCCTAAATCACATAAAATCCTCCAAAATCATTGTTTGTTATTTTTGGAAATTTATGTAATGTGTGCTATAGTTGTCCATATCACTTTTTTATTTGTCAACTATTGGGCCATAACTGGCCGAGCCATTAGCCAAATTCCTACATTCGTACGAACCGAGATTCGATCCCTGAATGTGATGGTGCTTTCTACAAATGGACTTACCACTTTTAATCTCAAGAAAAATGATTTTCATCAGAAAGTATAGGATTATGTGGTTACTGTTTGGCCCAAATAAAAAAAAAGGAACTTATGTGTTAGTTTAAAAATAAATAAATAAAAGAAATTATGTGTTTGGTTTAAGACTTGAAGCCCATTTGTTAGCATCGGTCTTTTCAACTAAATGGTCTAACTCTACATTTTATATGGGCTTAGAGTCCATATATAAGCTTCAACTTAACTACTGATTTCTCTTATCTTTTTGGGTTTTAGTGATAGAAGTCAGAGCTCATTGTTATTAACTAAAGAATAAAGATAATTCAATTCGTATAGCGATAACAAATGCTTATAAGTTTGTGAAACAGAATCGTAGTCTAGTATTATTAATAATCGTGAGTATAATCAATACAGATCATTTCAGAATCGTCGCCATTATGTTAGTGATGATTATACAGGACTAGTTTAACGGAAATAATATTAATAGCAGCAAAGTTTATTTGAAGATGTAAATGGGTTTGTTCGTTTGGCTGCCGCAAGTACCTGCGGCTGCGGCAGATGCAGGTATGGTTGTTCGTTTGCTTACCGCAGGTACCTGCGTCATGACGCTGCAGCAAACGCTACGACCTGCGTCTAATATTTTTAAACGTCGTTTCAATTCAGCGATTAACAACATAAACGCGGCCGCTGCCGTTGCCGCTGCCGCTGCCACCAGCGTCAACTAAACGAACAAACCCAATGTCACACGTGGGAGAAGCAAAAGAAAAAAAAAAGCAAATAATTGACTAAAGTGTTGACCAACTTCGTCCAATGCTTTCTCTTACCGAATCATCGATCACCACTCACTCATTGTCATTTAGAAGTCCTTCTTCAAATTAGAAGAAAAAAACTAAAAACTAAAAAACACGCAATCAACGGTCCCAAAATATTAGCAATATAAAGGTTGATACAATTTAGTTATTTTAAAAGACAAAAAAAAAAATAGTTCATGAAACCTGCGTACTTAGAAATCTTTTGATTAACAAAAACCTTCTCACAATCAGTCATATATAAACAGATAGTGATCATATTCGTGTTAAAATAACAAAAAAATGTCATTAAAATTGGACAGCATATTTTATAACCCTCTGAAATCATTCTCTTCAAATAGTTAAGTTCTTTCTTGGATTTATAGAAGAAAAATAAAGTTAAGCACCATAATAAAAGTCTGTAAGAGTTAGGTCCATGACATCCATATTTATGTCTTAGGAGTTAGCACCACCATACCCACATATTGACCGAAAAAGGAAATATGCATTGGACCACAAACGCAACTTCAAGTGTTATGTTTTGAGAATTGTTAATTACTGTTTCAAAGCATACAATGAAAAACAGTTTTTTCATAATAATTTAAATAGAGTGTAATGAGTTAACATAGACCTCAGCAAATCAACTTTATCCTCAAGTTTTATCAGATTCAGTGAACCTAGACGCATATATTGAAGCTGTGAAAAACAAAAACAAAAATCAAGAAAAGATCGTGAATTGAAACAGTGGTGCCCATTAACTTCAATAATTAAAAGTTAAAAAAGTGGGATTAGACTATTTAAATTTGGAGACATCATTAACCCTCCCAATATAGCTTCTCACTCTTGACTTTTCCAAGTGACATCAAATACTACTACTACTTCTTCTATTAATTAGTACGCTATAAAGTCCTTCCACTTAAATTGATTCACCAAATACGTAAATTACTTTTGTTCAACGGATTTAGATACATTGTACCTAGACATGTGTTTTTGAAAATTCGGTTTCTAGAATTTCAACATACGGAATCACGTTTAAGAAAAGAGGATACCAAATATAAGGGGTGGTATTGGTTTGAGATTTATGAAGATTTTTGAAGAGTTCAACAAAATCATTAAAAATGAATAAGTGAAAGATTGTTAAAGATTGGTAGAAAGTTTTGTTGATTAGTTTTCTAAAATCTTGTAAAGTCCTCTAAACAATCCATGTATTTTTGTGATACTTTCCATGACTTTATTTTGTAAAAAAAGTGTTTAAAATCATGAACCAATAACATAATAATTGAATTCATTAATAATCCTAGATTCTTTTGTTTTAATTGAATAACACAAAACTTTTAATGACTTTATAAAAGTCTGAATCCAATAATCCAGATTTGTTAAGATTTTAAATGACTTTTTACAAATCACAAACTAATAACATAAAACTTTAACAGAGTTTAACAAAATCTTGATATAATAACAACAGTTCTACATAACATTTAAAATCTTTAAAACTCTATTAAGGGGGTGTATTGAAATAATGATTTTGGAGGATTTGATGGGATTTAGAAAATTTGAAATTTTGATAGATTTTAGGGAAGTTGATATGATTTATAGGAAAATTCTTTGAAATCCCACCTAAAACTATGAGATTTGGATTTGTGTATTTTTAACTAAACAAATCTTCTCAAATCCTCCAAAATCCCTACAACTTATTAAAATCCAAATCCACAAACTGTTTTGAATAACAGTGGATTTTAAAGTAGATTTTAAAATCATCATTTCAGTAACAGTGGATTTCAAAAAACTTTTTAAAATTCATGATTGAATAACATATGATTTGTAACTTTTACACAAATCACTTAAAATGTCAAGTTGAATACACCCCTAAAATCTTAAACTAGTAACCCCACTTAATCTCACTCGATCAATAACATTTTTAATCATCATACAAAACACCAATATATATCAAACGTACATATAAATATATACATTATTTCCAAGTTTTGTTACACACACCCTTCGATCGTCATGATACTCTATAGTTTGCATGACTTATTTAATCACGACCGAGCTTACGTACCAAGGCACACTACAATATTACATATACTATACGTAGTAAATAATTATACAACATCATCATGCAGACCTCACATTATTTAAACTACAAGAACTGACATAAAACTCACATGCAATATTATCCGGTAACACATATATATGTTATATTAAGAGAAAACTATTTTTAAACTTTTAATCCAAAGCAAGCATCGATAGCTTCTTCGATTGTCATGTAAACTTTGCCCCCGATTTTGCTTACGAACCCTGCTTGATTCAGCTTGTGGATCACTTCCCATTTCGGGTTCACGAGTACTAGCTGCAAAAAAAAAAATGATCAATCTTTTGTCGTTTTTAAAGAGATAACGACGGATTAAATTGTTAGAATGTAAACTAATTACCTCAACACCAGCCTGAGTTAGATTGTTATGGAGCTCCGCCAAAGCAGTAATCCCCGATGTATCGACGTTTATCAAATCTATCAATAAATAATTATGAGAAAGAAGATTGAACAAAACATAAAAGTAATAAAAACTACAGTTTCAAATCTTTTTTTTATTGTGGCTATCTCGATATTTCAACCCAAATAAAAAAACAGATGACTTCAGGTGAGTAGTAAAATATATGAATTTCATCTATCGGATCATTTTTGGTGAGCTATATAATTATATAAATACTTTATAATCTGCATTATCCTAGTGAGTCCACTTACTTGACATATCAAGGACTACAAAGAGGATCTTTCTCTTGGCATTGCTCTTTATGTTTTCTTCTTCCTCTTCCTCATTGACACATCCCATTATCCTATAGACAATCAAAACACATTTATTATACTTAATCAAATGTATATACATATTTATCAAATTCTTAAACGTTGTAGTGAATTGTTATGCATGCCATATATATGTATAAAACAATGTTAGTATACTATACCTTTCCTCGATGGAACTGGCATTAGCGAAGCACAACAACGCAGACTTGACTCGGAAAATCAATACTCCAGGAGTCTTAACCGTCATAGGATATTGATTAGTATCTGCAAAAATATCGGTTCCAGGCATTCTTCTGAGCGTTTCAATCCCTGGTCGAACTGATATGAGTATGATTTTGGCAAACGAAATAACCACCTAGCAAACATAAACGCACGATCATTTATTAATATCTTCATATATATGTATAACCAAAATGATTCTAATAATTATTTTGATGAAGTTTATATCTTCGTTACTAGCACGTACCGCGACAAGAAGTCCAATCTCAACCGAAGCGAATAAAACACCAATGAAAGCTCCAATGAGAGCAAGAAAGTCAAATTTATCGACTTTCCAAATGTGAATGGCCTCATTGATGTCAATTAATCCCGGAAGTGCTGAGAGAATTATGGAAGCGAGGATGGCAATTGGGGTATAGTAGAGAAGCCTCGTTAGGCACTCGAGTGCTACAAACACCGTAACCGACATTACAATGTTCGACATTGCTGTCTCACATCCTGCCGCGAAGTTCACAGCTGTCCGAGAGAATGAACCTAAATTGAAAATGTTATACTTTAGATCGTCACTCACAACATAGTATATAATTTACATGTTTATATTACATAACTGAATTAAAATTAAACTGTTAAACAAATAAATTTTCGGTCACAATTAACCATTAAGTGGACGTGATTTGATGTTTCGTATAAATGTATATGTATCTTTAACTAGAAATTAGAGGAGTTTCCTAAATCAGTAATCAACTCATTCAGAAAGAAAAAAAATTGACAATCCACCAAAGATGACTTTTATTTCACATTCCACCAAAAAAGTGGTCCATGTATATGTTTATAATATAGTCTGAATGGTGATATAAATGTATTACATAATAATAATAATAATAAGATGAATAATTAATTACCAGTAGCAGCGTAACAAGATGTGAAGGAACCGATAACATTCGAAAATCCAATGGCCATCATTTCTTTGTTTCCATCGAGTCTGTACCCTTTGATTCCAGCGAACGACCTCCCTACCGCAATCGCCTCCTGAAAAAAAAAAGTAATTAGACGATAAAAATTAAAATATTGTTCAAATAAATAAATAAAAATTGGTTAATGCTACCTAACTACTTACGGTTAAAGCAATAATGGCAATGATTAAACCGATTTTAGCGATTTGTCCGAGATGAGGAGTATTAAAGTCGAGATCGTGAATGGAGATTG
>NC_025704.1:4192644-4224115 GCF_000633955.1 Camelina sativa | reverse complement strand
GGGGGTGTATTGAAATAATGATTTTGGAGGATTTGATGGGATTTAGAAAATTTGAAATTTTGATAGATTTTAGGGAAGTTGATATGATTTATAGTAAAATTCTTTGAAATCCCACCTAAAACTATGAGATTTGGATTTGTGTATTTTTAACTAAACAAATCTTCTCAAATCCTCCAAAATCCCTACAACTTATTAAAATCCAAATCCACAAACTGTTTTGAATAACAGTGGATTTTAAAGTAGATTTTAAAATCATCATTTCAGTAACAGTGGATTTCAAAAAACTTTTTAAAATTCATGATTGAATAACATATGATTTGTAACTTTTACACAAATCACTTAAAATGTCAAGTTGAATACACCCCTAAAATCTTAAACTAGTAACCCCACTTAATCTCACTCGATCAATAACATTTTTAATCATCATACAAAACACCAATATATATCAAACGTACATATAAATATATACATTATTTCCAAGTTTTGTTACACACACCCTTCGATCGTCATGATACTCTATAGTTTGCATGACTTATTTAATCACGACCGAGCTTACGTACCAAGGCACACTACAATATTACATATACTATACGTAGTAAATAATTATACAACATCATCATGCAGACCTCACATTATTTAAACTACAAGAACTGACATAAAACTCACATGCAATATTATCCGGTAACACATATATATGTTATATTAAGAGAAAACTATTTTTAAACTTTTAATCCAAAGCAAGCATCGATAGCTTCTTCGATTGTCATGTAAACTTTGCCCCCGATTTTGCTTACGAACCCTGCTTGATTCAGCTTGTGGATCACTTCCCATTTCGGGTTCACGAGTACTAGCTGCAAAAAAAAAAATGATCAATCTTTTGTCGTTTTTAAAGAGATAACGACGGATTAAATTGTTAGAATGTAAACTAATTACCTCAACACCAGCCTGAGTTAGATTGTTATGGAGCTCCGCCAAAGCAGTAATCCCCGATGTATCGACGTTTATCAAATCTATCAATAAATAATTATGAGAAAGAAGATTGAACAAAACATAAAAGTAATAAAAACTACAGTTTCAAATCTTTTTTTTATTGTGGCTATCTCGATATTTCAACCCAAATAAAAAAACAGATGACTTCAGGTGAGTAGTAAAATATATGAATTTCATCTATCGGATCATTTTTGGTGAGCTATATAATTATATAAATACTTTATAATCTGCATTATCCTAGTGAGTCCACTTACTTGACATATCAAGGACTACAAAGAGGATCTTTCTCTTGGCATTGCTCTTTATGTTTTCTTCTTCCTCTTCCTCATTGACACATCCCATTATCCTATAGACAATCAAAACACATTTATTATACTTAATCAAATGTATATACATATTTATCAAATTCTTAAACGTTGTAGTGAATTGTTATGCATGCCATATATATGTATAAAACAATGTTAGTATACTATACCTTTCCTCGATGGAACTGGCATTAGCGAAGCACAACAACGCAGACTTGACTCGGAAAATCAATACTCCAGGAGTCTTAACCGTCATAGGATATTGATTAGTATCTGCAAAAATATCGGTTCCAGGCATTCTTCTGAGCGTTTCAATCCCTGGTCGAACTGATATGAGTATGATTTTGGCAAACGAAATAACCACCTAGCAAACATAAACGCACGATCATTTATTAATATCTTCATATATATGTATAACCAAAATGATTCTAATAATTATTTTGATGAAGTTTATATCTTCGTTACTAGCACGTACCGCGACAAGAAGTCCAATCTCAACCGAAGCGAATAAAACACCAATGAAAGCTCCAATGAGAGCAAGAAAGTCAAATTTATCGACTTTCCAAATGTGAATGGCCTCATTGATGTCAATTAATCCCGGAAGTGCTGAGAGAATTATGGAAGCGAGGATGGCAATTGGGGTATAGTAGAGAAGCCTCGTTAGGCACTCGAGTGCTACAAACACCGTAACCGACATTACAATGTTCGACATTGCTGTCTCACATCCTGCCGCGAAGTTCACAGCTGTCCGAGAGAATGAACCTAAATTGCAAAATTGTTATACTTTAGATCGTCACTTACAATATATATATAATTTACATGTTTATATTACATAACGTAATTAAAACTGTTAAACAAATAAACTTTCGGTCACAATCAACCATTAAGTGGACGTGATTTGATGTTTCGTAGAAATGTATATGTATCTTTAACTAAGAAAATAGAGGAGTTTCCTAAACCAGTAATCAACTCTATCAGAAAGAAAAAAATTGGCATTCCACCAAAAATGACTTTTATTTCACATTCCACCAAAAAATGGTCCATGTAAATGTTTATATTATAAAAAATAATAAGTTGAATAATCAATTACCAGTAGCAGCGTAACAAGATGTGAAGGAACCGATAACATTCGAAAATCCAATGGCCATCATTTCTTTGTTTCCATCGAGTCTGTACCCTTTAATTCCAGCGAACGACCTCCCTACCGCAATCGCCTCCTGAAAAAAAAAAGTAATTAGACGATAAAAATTAAAATATTGTTCAAATAAATAAATAAAAATTGGTTAATGCTACCTAACTACTTACGGTTAAAGCAATAATGGCAATGATTAAACCGATTTTAGCGATTTGTCCGAGATGAGGAGTATTAAAGTCGAGATCGTGAATGGAGATTGGATTAAGACCTCCTTTAATGTGCTTCACCGTCTTCACGCCATGCTCGTCCGCTTTAGTTAGAAACACCATTAATGTTGACACCACCACGGCGATCAACGGAGCTGTTGCCGGTAGCCAAAATAACTTCTTGTTCTTCTTCCCCTAATAGACGTACATATATTTCATTGCTAATTAATTTCAGTTCATTATCTAACACTTTCTCTAGAAAAATTTGATGTTTCTAAGATAAAAGTATACACGTTTAACACGTTTGAATTTGCGTTTGAAACAATATACTATCCTAATACATTATATATGTCAGTGCTTATTGGTTTAAAGAACGTTATAATTATATAGTGGTAGACGAATCAACGAAAAGAACCACTTACGATGAAGCGAGTGATAAGGATAAAACTGAGGAAGGAACACCCGAGGATGAAAGTGTGAGGGCTCCATTGTTGTTGACAAGATCGCCAGACAGCTCGAAGAACAGAGACAATGTCGGTGTTGGTGGTGAAGTTAGTGATACCAAGCAAACCTTTGAGCTGTTGGAGTCCGATCACAATAGCTGCACCTCCCATGAACCCTACTATGGCTGCGTGCGACAGAAAATCAACCAGAAACCCTAATCTGAATAACCCGAAAGAAGCTTGGAAGATCCCGGCGAAGAAGGTTGTGGTTATGACTAGTTTCTTGTATCCCAAGGGATCTATTTCTGGATCTATGAGTTTTTGCAACATTGAGGATATAAGGAGGGATACTACAGCCACTGGTCCGATAGCTATCTCTCTTGATGTCCCCATCATTGCATATATCAATGGTGGTACCACACTCGTATCTGTTAATTAATGTAACGTTCAATGTGGTTTTTATTTAAAGAACAAAAATTTCATAAGATTTTAATATGTAATACAAACTTACATAGCCCATATTGAGGATCAAGCTTTGCAAGAGTTGCATAACCAATGCTCTGCACACAAAGTAATGAGTTTTAGTTTTTTTTTTTTTTTTATGAAGAAAATTTTAGAATTCTTGAAGCTAAGGAAAAGGAATATAAATAGACCAAGATATTATTTTAAGTTTGTGTACCTGAGGAATGCAGAGGCTAGCGAGGGTTAAACCAGCCATGAGATCGTTCTTGAACATGGTGAGTTTATAGTTTCTACACCAACCGAAGATTGGGAAAACGGCTTGGAGGATAGAGAGTGTTCGTTTTGGGAGAGGCTGCTTTTGAAGTGACTTGAATCTTTTGAGTTTGGTTAGGAAAGAGCCTTTGACATAGCTCTTGACCTCATGCCACGGGCTGGGTGGTTCAGGACAGTCAAGCAGCCACTTTGACCGGTCAGGTTGGTCTTGATGACCGGCTTGTGCGGCTGCAGATGAACCTGAGTTGGCCATGGCCATCTGGATCATGTGTGTACCATTTGAAGTGTTTGGGAGAACTTGATGTGAGAGAGATTCACCATTTGAAGTGTTTGGGAGAACTTGATGTGAGAGAGATTCACCATTTGAAGTTTTTGGGAGAACTTGATGTGAGAGAGATTCAAAACTCTCTGAATCTCTCTCTTTCATCTTCTTCTCGATTTTTGACGTTGTGAGGAAGTAATTTAACTATGAAGAACTGTGATTGAGCATTCAAAAGTGTGTGGATGCTGAAGTGAATTGACTGATTCTCTAATGTTTATATACACATGAGTTAGTGGAATCTCATGGTGCCTCTTTTTTGTTTTGTTAATTAAAACCAAAAGCACAAAAGGTGTTTTCTTTTACAAAAGAAAACAAAAAAAACCTCACACACACACACAGTTTAATGTGATAAAAATGACTGGGGTGTACAAAATCTTGCGAGGTACAATTAAATTAATAATCCGTTCCAAGCGTTTTCAAATTTCAGGACATCCCACGAAATTTTGGTTTCGAGATTTAGTGAAGTAGATACCAACAATTATGGATTCGAGTATCAATACATAATCCAATATAAGTATTAATAATTTAAATTTTAGTAATTAAGATAAAATTTATTTTGATTACTTCATGTTCTTTAATAAAAATTTTGTATCAATTTTTTAGCATAAAAATAAAAATTCAAAATTTCTATCTTAATAGTTTTATTTAAGATGATGACGTGGTAGGTGAAAATGAAATGGAGCCTCAAACACAGTTCTCTTATCTACGCATGTTATGATGGAAAGCGAAAACAAATTTTTGTGTTAACACAAGTAAGAACATATTATATTAGGTTTAGCAAAATAAACACGACTACAAAATAATGTTCTGGTACTTAAAAGGGTTTATTGATTGATATTATTGGTTAGACTTTTAGATCATAACCAATTGATGGAACATGTGATGGGTTTTGAAAGTGAAGTGGTTAGGCCATAGCCAATACATGATATGTCTTTGTCTTGGTCGGACCAAGTGGAGTGGACACTATATGCGTGCCTCGAACTTCATGGGTCCAACCAAAGTCAACGCCCTCGAGATTTTGTTGCACAAGTATATATGTATATATATGATGTGTATATTTTTCCTGGCATCGTGTATAATGTGTAATCAGATGGTGACACATTGACAGGACAACGACGTTAGCATAAACTAGTACGCTACATGTTCTTTTTGGTAAGAATGTAAATTGCAATGGACTCAAATAGATATTTTTGGGTTAAAATGTATAGACTCAAAAAGCAATGTTTTTGCAAAAGGTTTGCGAGGATAAACATATGAGATGGAAGACAACAGCATGTTGTTGGCATATGAAGGAAGCATGGCCATATACTTTCCTACCAAATGATGCTAATAAGTATAATCTTCTGAACTGAAGTTTAAACCTAATAATGAAATGTATTTTGTGTTACTTTCCCTCTTTTGTAGAATACAAATTGAAGATTTTAGTAGCCACCCAAAATTACATCCCGAACTTTTTCCTACTTTCTAAATTTTAAGGAAAAATTCAAATAACTAGCAGTAGCACTATATCTGATAGAGAGAAAAAAAAGAAGACTATCGAAGAGTTGACAAAAAAAAAAAGACTACGATGAAACAACCAATTATATTCGATATCTGAAATATCAAAAAACGTTACACGGATACATAATTGGGCCCTGACCCACCGTATGCCTATTATTTGGATAAGATCATAAGACTAGGTTTTAGGTTATTCCTTTTTTCCAATTTGCTGAGTTCTCACGGTCGGCAAAAGGATTATAAAGAAAAAAAAACTGATTCCAATTGTGTATTGTCACTGTTATGAATTAATATATGAAGCAAGATAACAACTCGTTTAAGAGAGGGAAAAAAAAAGAAAAAACACCCGTTGTTAATCATGTGGTATATAAATACTAGAGAGCCCAATTGCATTTAGATTCAGGAACCAAAAAGAGAGATATGGTAAGAAAAAGTTAAAAAAAAATTAACGTTCAGGTGGACTTAATACTCCATTATATTCGACGAATGGTGGTTGACTTGTTGTCACTTGTCAGCAACACTCACCTAACTATCAAACGTATCCAAAAACACGTTTCCATTTTGTAAATCATACTCGTACGTACGTGTGTGTTCGTGTTCACGCACGCTCGTGCACGTTTGATCCCCAAAAGTTAGATGGGCTTCAGAAAAATTACTTAGAAAGCCTTTTGATATGGGCCTTATGTATATTCGGCAGTCGGCACCGTTGGACATTTTTGTTTTTTTATTTTCCATTGTACACTATCACGGGATACACTAATCTAGAGGTCTAACCTTTTTTTTTTTTTTACTTGTGTACTTGCAAATGGGTGTTTTTCTTACTTCTCATGGACTAAAAATACTAAAAGATCATCCCTTCTAAATTCACTTTTGAACCGTTTAAGCTTTATGTTTTCGTGATCCATTTAACTTCAAAAATTGATTACAATTCCAAAGGTATAAGTTTCAATTGCATAGGAAAAAAAAGCAGAAAATGAATTGTAGATTCGAAGCACATTTGCAGGAACAAAAAAAAAGGTACCCTAATATTCCATTGGCATTAACTTATAAGTATTGCTTTGCAATTTGTATTATAGAAATATTTAGGGGGTGTTATTGGATTCTTATTTATAAAGATTTTTGAATAGTTCAACAAAATCATTAAAAAGTGAATAAGTAAAAGATTGTTAAAGATTGCTAGAGAGTTTTGTTGTTTAGTTTTCTAAAATGCTCTTTAAAATGCTCCCAACAATCTCTGTATTTTTTTTTATATTTTCTATGACTTTATTTCGTAAAGAAAATATTTAAAATCATGAACCAATAATATAATAATTGAATTAATTAACAATCCTAGATTCTTTTGTTTTAATTGAATAACACAAAACTTTTAATGACTTATAAAAGTCTGAATCCAATAACCCAAATTTGTTAAGATTTTAAATGAATTTTTACAAATCACAAACTAATAACTCTGAACTTTAACAGAGTTTAACAAAATTTTAATATAATAACAATATATTCTACCTAACATTTAAAATCTTTAAAATAGAATCTTAAACCAATAACCCCCACTTAATAAATTGCTTTGCTTTGCAATTTGTCTTTTAAGTATTCTTTTTTTATTAGATATATTGACTAAAATGATTAATTTTTATATCCTCATTTCTTAATTTAGCACAGTCAAATAACTTTGATTTTCTTTTATAATCCTTATCAGAAATTTAGTAAGATATCTCTTTTGAACACATTTTATAGAAAGAAATCTTCTTTTTTTTACACTAGTCATGATCCCATAAATTGTAGTTTTAAATATTGTCTTATAGAGTTTTTAATTACATTCAATTTCTAGTCAAATAACTTTATATAGTGGCTCCATTTCAAGTAATAAAATCTATTAAAAAAAGTAAAAAAACAAAACAAAAGTTTACACAGGTTTATGACAAGTGTAGAAAATAGATTTTTTTTTTTTTTTTTTTTTTTNCAATAGTGTAGAAAATAGATTATATTACTTGAAATGGAGTCACTGTAAAATATATTTCAAGCAAAAAAGTTTACCTACATGTCCCTCCTGTCTATAAAAACACGACCCTGGCCTCACACCCCAATGCATTCAGAACCCCCAATTGCATACCCTCTCATAGTTCTCTCCCCCTCTCATAGTTCTCTCCAATTTTTTTCCTTAGGCAAAAATGTTCATCGATGGCTTCAAGGTTGAATCTCCAAACGTGAACTACACAGAGAATGAGATCCATTCAGTGTACGACTACCAAACCACTGAGCTTGTCCATGAGAACAAAAACGGTGCGTTTCAATGGACTGTGAAGCCAAAGACCGTGAAGTATGAGTTTAAGACCGACACTCATCTTCCAAAACTTGGGTTTGTCTCATCATCTTCTCTTAAATCTTTTCACCTTTTAATACATTTTTTTATATTATTATTACATAATGTTTGTAGATTTTTCTTTTATTAATTGATTCATGATGTTTTTGCTTTATCTAATTGTATTTTCTTGGCAGAGTAATGCTCGTAGGTTGGGGTGGCAACAATGGTTCTACTCTTACCGCTGGTATTATCGCCAATCGTGAGTAAGTGAAACATCTCATTCTTCTTCTTCTTCTTAATTGTTTTGTTATCATAATAAAACTGTTTCAAAAGGGAATAAAGTCGAGTGTCCTAATTTATTCATATTCTCGCAATTGGATTGTTGAATAATGAGCAAGTTGTGTATTATTTAATCAGATTTTGTTCTCTTATGTAATAACAAAATATTTGGTGGCAGGGGAATATCCTGGGCCACGAAGGAGAAAGTGCAACAAGCTAATTATTTCGGATCATTAACCCAAGCATCCTCTATCCGGGTCGGGTCATTCAATGGCGAAGAAATCTATGCTCCCTTCAAAAGTCTTCTCCCCATGGTACATTTTACCTTTTTTTTTTACTGTTGACTATTGACTGTGCATTTTAGTCTAAAATTACATTCAATACATTAAAATATATTACATTTATTTTTTTAAAGAACATTACAAAATAGAGAAAAATAATAATTTTTTTTTATTACAATGTGTTATGAAAATGATAGGTGAATCCGGAAGAAATTGTGTTTGGAGGATGGGACATAAGTGACATGAACTTAGCGGACGCAATGGGACGTGCCAAGGTCCTAGACATCGACCTCCAAAAGCAGCTCCGTCCCTTCATGGAACACTTGGTTCCACTCCCTGGAATCTTCGACCCGGATTTTATCGCAGCTAACCAAGGTTCACGTGCCAACCACGTGATCAAAGGCACTAAGAAACAACAACTCGAACAAGTCATCAATGACATCAGGTAACAATAACGGTTTTATCTTTTAGACTTTTAGTATCCAAAAAGATTTTAAAAAATAATAATGATTTATGTTTACAGTTAGCCAAATGTAAGATAAATTTGTTCGTTTTTATATAATTAGGGAGTTCAAAGAGAGAAGCAAGGTGGAAAAAGTGGTGGTACTGTGGACGGCGAACACAGAAAGATACAGCGATGTGGTGGTTGGTCTTAACGACACGACGGAGAATCTAATGTCATCTTTGGAGAAAGATGAGGCTGAGATTTCTCCTTCTACACTTTACGCCATTGCTTGTGTTCTTGAGAACGTTCCTTTCATCAATGGAAGTCCACAAAACACTTTTGTCCCTGGTAAATTAAATCAAAACTATAGTTTAATATCTAGTAACGTTCATATTTCTGTTAGTTAAATCACATTTTGCACATATTACAGGGCTCATTGAATTGGCCATCGAGAGAAACTGCTTGATCGGTGGTGATGACTTCAAGAGTGGTCAGACCAAGATGAAGTCTGTCCTCGTCGATTTCCTTGTTGGCGCCGGTATCAAAGTACGTAATCATAAATAAGTATTTTAATTAAATTTTGTATTTTTTTCATAAAACGTTACAAAACGAAATTAATTGCATTTGTCTATGTGTATGAACATATATAGCCGACGTCCATAGTGAGCTACAACCACCTTGGGAACAACGACGGCATGAACTTGTCGGCGCCACAAACATTCCGGTCAAAGGAGATATCGAAGAGCAATGTTGTGGATGATATGGTTGCTAGCAACGGCATCTTGTACGAGCCTGGTGAACACCCTGACCACGTTGTGGTCATTAAGGTGATTAATTTTACAGTTATTCATAACTACCCATCTCTTAATGTGTCCAATGAACATTAAACTAAACTATACTATTGGATGGTGTTGCAGTATGTGCCGTATGTAGGGGACAGCAAGAGAGCAATGGACGAGTACACATCAGAGATATTTATGGGAGGGACTAACACAATTGTGATGCACAACACTTGTGAAGACTCTCTCTTAGCTGCTCCTATTATTTTGGACCTTGTTCTTCTTGCCGAGCTCACTACTCGTATCAAGTTCAAGTCTGAAAATGAGGTTTCTAATCGTTTACAAAATCGTTATCTAAAGTTCAATGATTATCAGAAAAATGTTAGATTTAAGTCTTATGATTTGTTGGTTTTCTTGCAGGGAAAGTTTCATTCTTTCCATCCGGTGGCTACTCTCCTAAGTTACCTCTCAAAGGCACCATTGGTAAGCAAAACAAAGCAAACATCTTGCCGTTTCTGAATTCTAATGACGTTCTTAACATATATATCTTTCATTCAATGAATGTAGGTCCCTCCCGGCACGCCAGTTGTGAACGCTTTGTCGAAGCAGCGTGCAATGCTTGAGAACGTACTCAGAGCTTGTGTTGGACTTGCTCCTGAGAACAACATGATTCTCGAGTACAAGTGATCAAGAGATCAGTCATCACTATCACTTGTACAAGTGATAAAGAGATCAAGACCCGCCTCTTAGCTTCTTCTTTGCTTTCTATGTTTTAATTAATAATAATGACATTTTCAAAATGTAAGTGTTCTTTTTTTTTTTTTGTTATCTTTTCTTGTTTACAAATATCAATGTCATGTATTGGTATCTTGCTGCTGAATCGGAACATTCTTCCAATTTTATAATAGAAAGAGATGGCTTAATAAATTATAGCTTTATAAAATGGTTATTATGTTTCATTGGAGAATATATTTTACACCCTGTTTTCATCAAAACTTAATCCCTCTGATCATATATTAGTTGCTCTTATTGTAAATGGTTAAGAAATTGATTTGGTAAATTCAATTCATATACTTGAATCTTAAGTTCTCTTCATTCTCTGCCTAGAAATGGTCACCATTGAAAACAAGTATAACTTGAGCATACTAAACTGAAGTTCCTGTTTAATATAATCATAATATGCAAACAAACATCTTTAAACTGAAGATAGAAATGAGACTCAAATTAAGGTGTGACGACTAATTAGCAGCCACAAGGTCCGTATGAAGAAGAAGCAAAGGGCGTGAATGTGAGATCACTCTTCTTTTCCCATAGCCATCAAGAACTCTCCTTCACATACCAAAGAGTTACCTACATATGCTTTCCCTTCCATTTTCGCTATCCCAAACCGCTTCTGCAACTTCACAAGCGTCATCCTCATCACAAGAGTATCACCTGCAATCACAGGCTTTCTGAACCTGACTTTGTCGATTCCGGCAAAGAAGAAGTTGCTTCTCGATCCACCAACTTCTGGTTGTAGCATCACTATACCTCCCACCTGAGCCATGGCCTGTCGAAACAAAACATCTACTTCACCACTTTGAACTCAGAAAAACTCAGAAACTAATGAATGAAACTTTACAGACAAACTATATGTAGCTCTTTTTAACTGCAACAATACATAAGACAGCCTCCTAATCATTCATTCCACATACACTTGCGATAGAGACTACTAGTTTTATAAAACAGCTAATCTTATTCTCAAATCTAGTCCCTTTCTTAAAACTGAAACTTAAACTAAAGCCTTCATCACTTCAACCGGAACACAAAATTCACCCTCATTCTCTTTCCCCAGAGTCACACCATTCAAAAACAAACTAATCAACTAAATCATTGCTCAACAGCAAGCAAGAATCAGAGCAACCCTAGATTTCTAACCTCAAATAGCTTCTCCTGAACTGTAAACGTATGAAAAAAAAAGACTGAAACTTTTGGAGTAAGAAGAGGGGCAATGTAATAATACCTCAACCATGAGAACTCCAGGCATTATAGGCCTCTCAGGGAAATGGCCAGGAAAGAAATTATCATTAATGGTAACGTTCTTAATAGCTACAGCAGATACACCAGCCGTGTACTCTATCACTCTATCCACTAACAGAAACGGGAATCTACACAACAAAAATCCACAAATCAGAATGAATCAGATTTCAGAAATCGCAATACAACAAACTTCAGCTTACAAAAAACAGATTTTTTTTTGTCTTTTTCTCATATAATGTTCACCTGTGAGGCAAAATCTCTTGTATCTTATTGATGTCCATCACCGTTGGATATGCCTCATACCCTGAAAATAAAGATTTAACATTTAAAAATCGAAACTTGATTTGTAAATGAAAATGCAATGGAGAGGCAGGAACATTACTGAGTTCAATTGGGATCTCTTTCTCCTCTGCTGTGCTCTTTGATTCATCAGTGGAGCAGAAGACGAGCGAGCTGGATCGGCGTTTGGGACGAAACGCGACGGAGCTCGATCTGAGCAACGGTGGAGATAGTGACTGATGAAGAGGGATAGTCGCAAGGTTTCGCGACGAGGATGCTGTGAAAACGGAGCTGGAAGCAGCCATTTCCGATTCGATCTAGTGTGAGAGAGAGAAAGGGACGGAGAATTCGAAGGGAGGAGTGTTTTCAAAGAGCTTCCAACGGAAACAATGGCGATCCAATGACTATGAGACGACTATATGAATTGTTTGGGCCTAATATGGGCTTATTTTTCAATGAGTAAGCCCATTTAAACCTTTTTTTTACCGATATTATATTTGTGTTGTTCAGCTACAGCTATTTTCTAATAATGGAAGGCTAGAAAATGTATTTGGTAAACCGTTCAATGATGACTGTAACAGAATCATACCAACCAAACCAACCAACCTTGCGCCTACAATATATTGCTGCAACTACGAATATAGACGTATAAATTTACTGTTCAACTAAAATACTAGGCACTTTACTATCTCTTCAACTCAAAATTCTTATGTAGTAGTATAAGACCAATATTAAAGGTTACAGCAACTACTTCAATCCAATACACTCTCATGTGTATATCCAAATCATCATTGCGTTTAGAGATACGGATCATTATGTTGACATAAAAAATTGTGAAACTATTTTTTTATCAACAAAAAAAAAAGAACAAACACACACACATTTTGATACCCAAACGCATACATGTATTTTACGTTTTTTGTATTATTATAGAGAAGAGCGATGCTTATCATGCAGTATTCATAGTATTTATTATTGAGTTTCTATAGATCAATGATGATCTTTCAAATATTTTCGAAATTAAGAAGAATTATTCAGTCATTTTCATAAATTTAATGTTCATTTGTACGTTTCCTCCTTATTTTTTAATATTGTTTCTTCTATGAATTCACAATTTATTATAAGATTATTCAGAGGTCATAAAAAGCTGACACAACTATTTAGAAAATGGCGTTGTTATGTTTGGTGGCTGGTGAGGAAGTTAAGTATATGGGCCACTCCTCCATGCATCCACATTCTCTGTTTTTACCACCTCCCAAATTTACCCTTTTCCAACTAGTTAGTTTTATTAAGGAACGATTAATCAGGATTCAGGCCCGTTTTAAGTGTTGATGTTACCGTGAATTTTTTGTTTTTTTTAATAAAATGTAAAATTTATTCAGAAAAAATGTTTTTACATCAAGTGCAGCTTTTGTTTGAGGTGTTCTAACATAAGATTAGCCTAACAGTTAGAAAATAGAAGTGTTTTCATCTTGTTAACGTGATTTCACCGAATGACTAAAGAATACATATAAAAAGTTCGAATAATTTGAAAGAGATATTTCGAAACCGTCCATTAAATTTTTACTCTTTGTATTGATATGTCATATTGGTCTGTTTTCTAACGGATGTATTGTAGTAGGAAGAGTACAGAACACAGAAGCAGTAAACGACCCTCACGTGTTCTCTTTAGTGTTTTTTACCTAGATTCTGGAGCTCTTTTTTGTCTTTGAAAGACTTGAGCTGTGGTTAAAAGTCATTAAAAGTCAAAACTTCCATTTTGAAGCACAATGATCTTGACTCATCGTCATCTCTGAAACATCTTTAGCTTTATATCTTTTTATCCAAATTTGGGTAACACGATACAAATTAAATGTGGTTAATTAAAATATTCGAGAATCGAAGGATAATAATCATGACAAGTCAATTGCTCAACCAAATCTTAGTATATTGTATAATTCAGTTTGGTGCATGGTGCGTAAAAAGCAGGCATGGGGACCAATCTGGTCTAAATCTATCAAGGCCGAACCGAAGGCTTGGAACGGTTTTAGTCCATAGAAAGACAAACACATAATGTAGTGAATTGCGTATTCATTTTTTCCGGTTTGGTTTGGGTTTTCAATTTTGGGGAAAAAGAAGTTTGTAACTTTGTATTAAAATTAAATTATACACTTGTGTTGCATACGTTTTGGTTTTGGTTGGATTTAAAACGTAAACGGTTGAATCCGATTTAAATCCAAAATATCAAGACAAAATCAGAGCTGGATAGATAAAGACTGGACCGGGTTATTATCCCATTGTACCCATCAGGTAGAAGAAACTAAAGCCAAGTCGTTTTCAGTTCTGGTTTGGCTCATCTCTTATGCCAGTTCTGTTGTCTCAGAAAGAGGCCAAATTCACTTCCACACAGAGAGATAAAAATACACATTCCCTTATCTTTTTTTGTATATAAAGAACAGTTCTGTGGGTTTAATAATTCTCATCTCTTGTCCGGACATAGACACAAAAGATGGAAGCCTTAAGACGCAGAAGAGGAAGCAGAGAGAACAACAAAAGTCCAGAGAGGATAATAAGGTCTTTGAATCTTCAGCATCAAGATGAAGAAGAATTAGAAGAAGAGGTCAAGACAAAGAAACCCATTTTCAGAAGAGTCCAAGTTGTTTATTACCTCACTAGAAATGGCCATCTCGAACACCCTCACTTCATTGAAGTCATTTCTCCGGTTAACCAGCCTCTCCGGTTAAGAGGTAAATTACCCCCAAAAAAAAAACTCAAACTCTCAAAGAGAGAGATCACTATACTCTGTTTCATTGTCCATGGGTTTTGCTCTGATTAGTGTTTTGATCTCAATTTATGCTAAAGTTTCGATTTTTTGTTTTGCTCTGATTAGTGTTTTGTATATATAACCGGTTTTTGGATCATAGGTTAGTGTTTTCATATCATTTTTATGTTAATCAAGTTTATTTTTATTTTTTATAATGAAGATGTGATGAACCGGCTTACGGTTCTAAGGGGGAAGTGCATGACATCACAATATGCTTGGTCTCGTAAAAGGTAACGTTTTAAAACTGAAGCACATCTGTTACATGTTAATCAAATAAATACGCAACAAATTATATCGATATTTTTCATCAGGAGCTATAAAAATGGATTCGTGTGGAACGACTTAGCTGCAAACGATGTGATTTACCCATCGGATTGTGCTGAGTATGTGTTGAAAGGATCTGAAATCGCCGGTAACGTTTTAAAAAAAAAATCTGAAAACATATCATACTAGTTATAAAATTTGTGGTTATGCAAAATTGAGACTTATCTTGTTGTTTTAAATTTTATAGACAAATTTCAAGAAGTACATGCATTGTCTGGTCCAATTCAAGAAGCTCCAAAAAGTCGACTTCTCAGGTCAAAACCCAAACCTCAAAACAGAACAACGTCGTTTGATGATGAGTCAGAGCTTTACGTCAGAGCAGAGCAAGAAGATGAAGAAGAAGAAGAAGAAGAAGAAGACGGAGACTACGAACTTTACGAAGAGAAAACGAGTTATACATCTTCCACTACGCCTCAATCTCGCTGTTCCCGAGGCGTTTCAACTGAGACAATCGAATCCACCGATCAAAAACAGAACTTGAGCAAGAAGACAGAACAAGATTCGCAAGTACGTTCTGACTCGTCCGAGTTACGTCGTTCTAACCCGGTGTTGGAGCAGCCGCGTCGTCGGCTCGACGTTTCGACGCGGGTCGTCGAAGACGGGGATCCGGTGGAACCCGGATCAGGTCGTGCGTCTATTTGGCTGCAGATGATCTCGTGCGGGCACATGGCCACCAAGTACTACGCACCGGGTGTGATGAATCCGAGACAAAAGGAAGAGAGCCTTCGAAAAGGAGTTCTGTGCAAGAACATTGTGAAGAAGACCGTCGTGGACGACGAACGTGAGATGATAAGGTTCATGTCGGAGAATCCAAGGTTCGGGAATCCTCAGGCGGAGGATAAAGAGTATTTCAGCGGGAGCATTGTTGAGTCGGTGAGTCAGGAACGAGTCACGGTTGAACCATCGCTGAGACGATCCAATTCGTTCAAAGAGGAAAGGTTAGTACTTAGTACAATACACACCGAGTCAACCAAAAAAAAAAACTTGTGAACTGACTAAAACTTTAAAATATTTGAAAACAGATCAAAGATCGTGGAAATGGCTGATGAAACGAAAAAGAAAGAAGAAAGATCGATGGTGAAGGTGAAATGTATACCGAGAACGTGTTTAATGTCATCGTCGAAGCAAATCAAGAAGTAAAAAAAGAAAAATTTGATATAGAGGAGTAACGAATGATTATTATGGGAGTAGTATTTTAGTACTTTACTGCTAAAGATAGATGCAGTAAATTTGGTAAGCGGTATTGAATTTTAATGACTAGATGTTGCTGTTTTTTTATGTATTATCGGAAATATATTTTCTCCACTTTATCTGACTAGTTGTTGAAAAGCAAGTGGAAAATGGAAAAATTCAGTTTAATCTTATGGGAATCTAAATCTACTAGAGTGCTGATATTATGTTGTCGTATTGTGAGATTGAAATTAAACTTTAAAACATAGAGATGCCTTAAATAAAAAAGATAAAATGACATATCCAGAATAGAAAAAGGAGGTGGGATGATTGGATATAAACGATGCCGTACATTCACCCATCGATTCGTAGAAGTGCTTTTTCGCATTAAGAGAGATATCGTATTTTCTCTGCCACTATTTTGTTAGTAGTAAGGTTTTTATATTTGACAAATCATAGGCTAAGGAACGTTCCATAGGGTTACCAAACCTTTCGCTTTTTTTTTTTTTCTACCAACATTTTTCCATTATATATCTATAAGTAAAGTATCAGCTTATTCTGATTAAGAATTGAATTAAAAATAATTTCAGTAAAACATCTCAACAAGTCAAACATACTCAACCGTTATGAGTGCTTCATTTCTCGGATTCGATATGCAATTAATTACCAAGTCCATGAATATCATCTGGTCAGTACTTAGTTTTATATGGTACTATGGAATGTTTTTTACCTTTTGTTTCATGAATCCTAATTATTGGCCTGAACTAGGGTCTTACCAAAAGCGTAATAGATAATGAACAAGAGCTCTTATAATTAGCATTCTTATCATGAAAAATATTATACCGGATCCACTAGCTATACGAAGAACAAGAAAATTGGCTAAAGAACATGTATCAGCCATAAAACTGATTATATATTTAGTAACTATATTGGTGGTAATAAGAATTAATTAAGTTTAGCAAAAAATATGTATTTTGTGATAGCTAATGGCCTAATGGCTAATGTAACTATGTTTCTGTGGTAATAATGCATTTAATTAAAAAGAAATTAAACATCCTAGTTAACTTCATGAGAAGATAAAATGTTACAAATACTGAGCTCCTAATAAGAAAAAAAATTTACCTTTAACACATATCAAAGAGAAGAACCACATGACTTTAAGCATATTAACGATATCAAACCTTCCGGGTTAATTGATACTAACTGCCAAATTTTAGTTTTGGAGAACTGGAAGAGTTCAATAGCAATAAAGAGAACAAATTTAAGATTTCGATTTGAAGAGTTCAAAGGTGATGGAGAAAAGGATCTCTCCTCAGGAGGTTTAGATATCTCTCTACAATGAGGGAAAATATATAGTTTGTCAATAGAGATTCTTCTTTAATTTGAAGAGGCGACGGATCAATAGTACCAAAAACATAATTATAATTTAAATACATATCAATGCATAATTTATTATACTATAAATTACCCATGTGGAGAAAACTAAAACGCATATTCATAGTATAAAAACTATATATTTTTTTTTTTCACAACAAAAAAATCAGCTCATATAAGCCAATACAAAGGAAAAGCGTTTACAAACAAAACATAATGTAGCGATGTACGCGCTTGGCGTATCAAAAAATCCGCATTTACATTAGCATTTCTGGAAATAAAAGATAAAGAGAAAGAAGAAAAGTCCTCCATGTTTATTTTGATATCGTCGAGGTAAATTTTGAAGACCGGCCAGTCTTGAGGGGAAAACACCATCTTCACCAAATCTGTATAAAAAACCACTTCGTGATAATTATGACCAATCATGTACCGCATAGCCTAAACAAAAGCTTTTACTTCTGCATGCAATGGAAAAAAATTACTTATGTGAAGAAAACCAGAATACATGAATCACTTTTTTTTTTCTTTCCAGGAATGCAAATAAAAAAACACATCTATCTAATTTCTGGAAATATATAATTAGGATTCGAATTTGCAAAAACTTGTGGATATAGGTTTTTTTTTTATTCATACATCTTGCTTCAATTTTTTTAATACCTAAGTATCAGATCTTAGTTAAAAACTAAATTAAATTAATATACAATTAATAAAACTGACGAACAACAAGCGAAAAACCCAAAAGGTGGGCTTAGGAAACGCTTTTCATTTTAGAGGGTTTCATATCTTAGGAAAAGATTGAGTTACCGGGAAAATCTTTTATTTTCGCCGGATTTGATTGATTCTTTCTCTGTTTTTACGGTGTATTCTTGGAAGGTTACTGGAAAGTTCTTGACCTAGTTCTTCGTTTGCGGCCGCCGTCTTTCATTGTGAAGTGCTGGACAAGGTGAGGAAGCGCGAGTGTTTAGTGAGAACTTTTTTTCAGAGTGGGTGATGGAGTATGCTTTAGATAAAGCTTTGAAGGAGATGTCGCTCGAGGACGACCAGCCGATTGTGCTTCAGGACCATGCGAAGTTCGTCTCGAGTGTAAGGAATACTTGTAGTATTATTGGCAAGCTACTGTGTCCGGAGAATCAAAAGATGTCAAGTTTGATCCACGAGATGCCAAGGGTTTGGAGGGTCTATAACAGAGTCCGTGGGATCGCTTTGCCCAATGACAAGTTCCAATTCATCTTTGATTCTGAGGCAGATCTTTCTCTGGTGCTGCAGTCTGGAGCTTGGACTTTTAATGACTGGAGTCTGACGCTTGAGAGATGGGTAGAGAATCCGCCGAGTGATTTTCTCAAGGTGTTACCAATATGGGTGCGTATTCGGCACATACCGGTGAATTATCTTACTGTGGACACGATAAAGGAAATTGCAGGACACATTGGTCGTGTCACGGATATTGCTTTTGATCCATTGAAGCCTCTAAGTAGGGGATATGTGAGAGTTAGGGTTTTGTTTGATATTAACAAGCCTCTGAAGAATAGGAAAGAAATGAAGATTCCATCAGGTGAGGTTGTGGAGATAGGATTTGAGTATGAAAGAATCCGGAAGAGATGTTATCATTGTTTACGGTTGACGCATGACAAGCTTCGATGCCCTTTGTTACCTTCAAACCGGCAATCTTCTGCTACGGGGGAGGAGAAAGGTCAGTTGTTGGTTCCACAGCGGTTGGTTCCGAGGATTAGTAATGATGATCCCTTGTTTGGGGTACTGACTGATGATGATGTGGGCATTGATGTGTTGACTGGTAAACCAAAGATTGCTAAGGAGGTTTTGGACGAGATGCGTCAGTACTTGTCTGTAGCTGAGCCTAAGGAGAAGCAGATTCGTATTGAAAGAGTCCGTAAGTCTGTTTGGGATCTTGAAGGTGACATTGAAGGTCAAAAGACTTTGCTACGGTTGGAAGCTCCTACACGACTTACTGCGGATGCGGACAAAGATAAAGGGCTGGTCTTTGACTTTGAACACTCAGCTTCTTCAATTGGTGACGGTGACCGAACTATGAGTCCTGCTCATAATTCTGTTCAATCACAGCCGATTGTTTCCTCCTCTGCTTTTCTGTCTGGTCATGGTGCTAGGGGTCATCGAGCTAGCTTCTCTGCTGGCTCTTCCGGCACTACCAAATACCAGAAGAAACGTAGACGCCCTAGTCAATGGAGGAGGAAAGCTCAGGCCACGTTAAAGGATCAGGGGACTGGAAGAAGTAATCAACCTGTTAACGATGAGAATGATGTAGTAGTGATGTCAAAGAGGAAAGCTTGTGATGAGGTTCCAGTATCAGCTAAGGTTGCTAAACACGATGCAAGTAAGGCGGTTCCAAGTGAGGAACTGCCAGTTCAAATATGAGTTTTATGAGTTGGAATTGTCAAGGATTGGGGGGCACCTTGACAATTCCTTACTTGAGGGAGATGCGTCGTCTACATTTCCCGGACTTTTTGTTCCTCCTGGAAACTAAAAATTCCAGAGACTATGTGGTGAAGTTACAAAGGAGTTTGGGGTACGAGTACTCGCATATAGTGGATCCAGTGGGGCTCAGTGGAGGATTGGCTCTATTCTGGAAGCCATCTTATGAAGTTGAAGTTATTAGTGCGGATCACCGAATCATAGACGTGAAGGCCAAGCTTGGATCACTTTCGTTTTATGTTTCTTGTGTCTATGGGGATCCGGTAAGTAGTTTGAGACAAGGTGTATGGGATTCACTTGTTGACATTGGGGTGTCTCGAGATGCACCATGGCTGGTCATAGGTGACTTGAATGAAATGGTCAGTAATACTGAGAAGCTTGGAGGTCCAGCACGGGCGGAATCATCATTTTTCCCTTTTAGAAATATGATTCTTGATTGTCGCCTACGGGAGGTCTCCAGTATTGGTAATAGACTGTCGTGGGCCGGTAAACGCAATAATATGTGGATCCAGTGCTGTTTGGATAGAGCCCTTGGGAATGAAGCATGGTTTCAGCTGTTTCCACGGGTGCAGGGTGAATATATGGAAAGGATTGGCTCGGATCACAGGGCATTACTGCTACGCTTGGCTAATGATAATGTTTCTAGATCAGGAAGGTTCATTTTTAACAAAAGATGGATCTCTAAACCGGATTTCGCTGCGGTGGTTCAATCAGGTTGGAACAAAGGCGTGACTACGGGACAAACATCTGTGATGAGTCGGATTGCGGAGTGTAGAAGAACTATTTCTGGATGGAAAAGATCACAAAATCTGAATTCCAAAGTGCGGATACAGCAGGTTAGAGAGCAACTGGATGCAGAGGGTACCAAAATACATCCTAACTTTCAGCTTATGCGGGATCTGCGCTGGGAACTGGCTGAGAATTATCGAGCAGAAGAGCTTTATTGGAAGGAAAGGAGTCGAGAACAATGGTTGCAGGGGGGTGACCGCAACACGAAGTTTTTTCACGGTAGTGTTCAACGGCGTAGGATTCAGAATAAGATTTTATCTCTTTTTGATGAAAATGGTGTAGAGCAGTTCTCTGAGGGGTCTAAAGGAGAGGTGGCCGTGGCATATTTCCGCAAGATGTTTACTAGCTCAAATCCTAGTGCCATAATGGAAGCTCTAGATGGGATGGTGCCTCGTGTCACTGATAGTATGAATGCAGAACTAATTCGCCCGGTTTCTGCATTGGAAATAAAGAATGCAGTTTTTAGCATCAAAGGGGAGAAGACGCCAGGGGCGGATGGTATGTCGAGTCAATTCTTTAAGGAATATTGGGATGTTGTTGGACCTCAGGTGGTGCAGGAGGTGCAACAGTTTTTTGCATCTGGTCATCTTCCATCTGATTGGAATTTTACGCAGATATGTCTAATCCCGAAGGTGCAGAATCCTACTCGCATGACCAACCTAAGGCCTATCAGTCTGTGTTCTGTATTATACAAAACAGTGTCTAAAGTTTTATGTCAGCGTTTGAAGCGGTTCCTGCCTAAAATAGTATCAGACACTCAAGGTGCCTTTGTGTCGGGTCGCCTCATAACTGATAACATACTTTTAGCACACGAATTGGTCCATGCGCTTCAGACGAAAGCAGGTTGTAATGAGGAATTTCTAGCCATTAAGACAGATATGTCTAAAGCCTACGACAGAGTAGAGTGGAATTTTCTTGAAGAACTGCTTATTAGGCTTGGTTTTGATATTAAATGGGTTAACTGGATTATGAGCTGTGTGCGTTCAGTTACCTTCTCGGTTCTCATTAACGGGAAGGAACATGGCTTCATTAAACCAGAGAGGGGGATTAGACAAGGGGATCCTTTGTCCCCCTTTCTCTTTATTCTCTGTGCGGAGGCACTAGTCCATGTGATGAACAAGGCAGAGCAAGAGGGTAGACTCACGGGGCTGAAACTTACACCGGAGTGTCCTTCGATCCAGCACCTCCTTTTTGCTGATGACAGCCTATTTCTGTGTCGTGCTAGTCTTTTGGAATGCTCAAACCTGTTACAGTGTTTAAGGTTGTATGGAGATGCGTCTGGTCAAGAGATAAATCTCCAAAAATCATCGATAACCTTTGGAAAGAAGTTAGATCCGTACATGAGGAGGGTTATCGGTTTGTTTACGGGTATTGAACAAGAGGGAGGGGCTGGTAAGTACTTAGGCCTCCCTGAATGCTTTAGTGGCTCCAAGAAGGACATGTTAGCGTATATAACAGATAGATTAACATCTCGATTACGCGGTTGGTTCGAGAAAACATTGTCCTTGGGGGGAAAAGAAGTTTTGCTTAAAGCAGTGGCGCTTGCTCTTCCGGTGTATGCGATGTCCTGCTTTAGGCTATCGAAACACCAATGTAAGAAGATAACGAGTGCGATGGCTAACTTTTGGTGGAATGCAGTGGAGGAGAAGCAGAAGATGCATTGGGTTTCTTGGGAGAAAATGTGTAAGTCAAAGGATCAGGGTGGCTTAGGATTCAGGGATATAGGCCGTTTTAATCAAGCTCTTCTTGCGAAGCAAGCTTGGTGCCTCCTGGATGGACCATCTTCGTTACTGGCACGGGTGTATAAAGCGAGATATTTTCCCTCGACATCGTTTATGGAGGCTAATCTTGGTCCGCGACCGTCTTATGCTTGGAGAAGTATATTATTTGGGAGAGAGTTGTTGGAAAAGGGCCTCATGAAGTCCATAGGTGATGGTTTGGATACCAACGTTTGGCTGGATAAGTGGGTTTTTGATGAGCTTCCACGGAGACCATGTAATAAGGAGCAGATGATAAATTTGAATCTCCGAGTGTCTGAACTTATCACTAATCAAGGGGACTGGAATCTGCAGGCTCTTCAGGAACTTTTTCCCCCCTGTGATGTTATCAAAATAAGATCATTTCCCCCGGATACGCGGCTTCAAGATAGGTTGGTATGGGCGTATACGAATAATGGACACTACTCAGTAAAGAGTGGTTATTGGTTGAGCTCTAAAGCTATGGAGGTCCCGGGTGGCGAATCAGAGGGCTCACGAGTGTTGAATGAACTAAAACAAAAGGTTTGGACAGTTGAGACAGCTCCAAAAATAAGAATGTTTCTATGGAGAGTCCTCTCAGGTGCTATAGCAGTTGCGGACTGCATGAGGAATCATGGTCTACAAGTTAATCCGATATGTCAGGTGTGCAGATCTGCCGACGAAACTGTGTCACATGCTCTGTTCCTTTGTCCTGTGGCGTCAAAGGTTTGGTCAGCTACTGCGCTACCTTTGCCTGTCCAAGGTTTCTCTACTTCGGTCTCGGAGAACATTGGTTATTGTTTGAGGCTTATTACTAATACTGATCTACCATCGTCCCTACGCCTTGCTATACTTTGGATTTTATGGGAGATATGGAAGGCTCGTAATGGGATGGTTTTCAATAACAAGTTGCAAGACCATCATGTGTTAATTGCAGGTGCGGTGGCGGATGCTGAAGAATGGTTAAAACTGAATGAGTTGCAGAAGCAAGAGCAAAGGTCAGTTGTGGGTATTATGCGAGGGGGTATGTCACAGAAGAGGTGGACTAAACCAGCGTTTGGAATACTGAAATGTAATATTAACGCATCTTGGGCTAGTAGTCAGCACTATGCGGGGGGAGCTTGGATTCTTAGGAATCATGTAGGTGATGTTCTGTTCCATTCCCGGCATGCGTTTCTACCGACAGTGAATAGAATTGCTGCAGAACTACAATGTTTGCTTTGGTGTTTGGAGAGTTTACAGATCTTACAAATCCTCTCGTTTGAAGTCTGGACAGATTGTGATGCAGTAATTCAGGCGCTTGAAAAACCGCAGGCTTGGCCTAAGTATCGTTCACTGCTTCATAAGATAAGCCAAGTTATGGTGCATTTGCAGAATGTATCAATACACCTTGCGTCACCTAAGTCGAATGGAGTGGTGCGATCGCTTGCTAATAGTGTTACACGAGACGGCAGGTTGAACTCGTATTTGGCTATGGGAGGTCCTGCTTGGTTACATGAGCAGATTGCACGTGACAGCTATACTTAATATCAGGTGTTGTTTTCCCGTTTTGCTTGGTTTTTGGTTTGCTTTCTCTATTTGAAACATTGTATTCAACTTTTCTTTATATATCACAGATGATTAAAAAAAAAAAAAGTATCAGATCTTAGTTTTGAAAAAATCTTTGATTAATTTCATTTAAAAATGAAGAATTAAAAATTGATGAAGAGGTAATTTTTTTAATGAAAAATTAAAGAGTCATTAGAGATTGCCAATGGAAGAAGAGCAAACGCGGTCGCATGATACTCGTCATGCGGTACACGTGGCAATCTTGCGTTCAAAACGCATCGTTTTTGTTCATAAATTTTATTTTCATCACTCTCGTTTACCCTAAAAAAAAAAAAAAAAAAAATCTAGCCCAAGGAAGGAAAAAAAAAAAAGTAGATTAGACAAAAAAATAGAAAGAAATAAAAGGAAAAAAGGAAATAAAAAAATAGGAAAGGCAAAAAAAGAAGAGAAACGCTTAGTATCTCTCCGGCGACTTGAACCCAACCCAAACCTGAGGATCAAATTAGGGCACAAGGGCCTCTCGGAGACTGAAGCCATGGGAAGGAAAAAACTAGAAATCAAGCGAATTGAGAACAAAAGTAGCCGACAAGTCACCTTCTCCAAACGTCGTAATGGTCTCATCGAGAAAGCTCGTCAGCTTTCTGTTCTCTGTGACGCATCCGTCGCTCTTCTCGTCGTCTCCGCCTCCGGCAAGCTCTACAGCTTCTCCTCCGGTGATAAGTACGTCTTTTCCTTATCTGGGTTCTCGTTTTTTTTTCCCCTTTAAGCTTCGGTTTTGTGCTTTCTCTTTACTTTGTTTTTGAAGAAAAATAAATATTTTAAAAAGACACAAACAAAATAAAAAATAAAAAACAATTAATGTATAGTTTGATTTTTCCGGCGAATCTCTTGTTGTTTTACTCGGTTCGGTCTTTGTTAGTGTTTTTTCTATGACCATGTGAGATACATGAGATAACTAAATCTATGGAAGAACAATGTCGTGTTGAGCTTAAGCTTCTTACTTTTTTCTCTTCTTTTCTCTCTCTATCTCTCTCTCTTTTTCCTTAAATTTTTTTCTGCATGGATTTTATTTTATTTGGAAATTTTTTGC
Organism: Camelina sativa; assembly: GCF_000633955.1. NCBI lineage: Eukaryota > Viridiplantae > Streptophyta > Magnoliopsida > Brassicales > Brassicaceae > Camelina > Camelina sativa. The sequence continues at coordinate 4,198,816 of NC_025704.1, read as the reverse complement.
ATGTCATTTGAGATTTGCTTGACACGTTCTGCTGCGTACTCGATGTTGTCTAGTGAAGTTTCAAGCCGTCTTTGATTGCTACTTGGCTTTAGGGATTAATTCCCTATGTTTCTGATTAGTTTTTATGTCAGAATTGCTGGATCTCTCTTTTTTCTAAGTGATTAAAATTCATTAGATCTCTTTGGATTTGTATCCAGTGCAATGTACCTTCGGGAGATCTATGCAAATCCGAGAGATCCATAGAATTTCAATGGGGTTAAATGCTGAATAATGCATACCACATTGTGCAGTTACTGATTGTTGATCTTCTATGGGTTTCTCTCTTTGTCATGGACCTATCACTTGATGATTATCCAAATTAGTGTTTCTAATTGATTATATATAGTACTTGTGAATATTGGTAGCTTTAAAAAACTTAGCCTCGCAATTAGTCCTTACCGCACATATGCTACTTAAGCTATGTGATCTGGTATCGATTGCGATTAATTGCAATTGTTGTGTGCATCTTTAACACTTTGTGCCGCACATAATGTACATTAACTGGACTATTTTTAGACTAAAACTCATTGCTCTCTTGGATTTGCATACATATACATTCCCGGGAGATTTATAAATAAAATTAGTACCATAGATCAATAATAATTTTGGTTCAAATGTATGTCACATTACTTGTAAAACTATGACTAAAATATTAATCTTTTTATGGATTAATATACATGTTTTTTATAATGATTTCTCTCCTTTTTATGGATTTTCTTACTTGAAGATTAATTATCCAAAGGTTAATAGTTTCCTACCCTAGTAGTTACCTCACATAGCTGTGCTACATATATATTTATGTTATTGTTTATCAACTATCGCTCTTAATCTTTTAATGGATGTGTGCCTATATACAAGACTGTGTCCTCAACATGAATCCACAACCTTGTAATTTTTGTTGTGCAAATTGACAAATCACACAACCTTTGTATCTTGGGTCTTTTTGTCATGAATATTGCCAATAACTCAACCTTGTTTCTTTGTTGCCTCTAGGAAATGTAAAACTCCAGAAAACTTGTCTTCATATAAGAAATATCAATATGATTCTACATTGTCAAAATTAAACCCGGTGTAGTGTTTACTACAACCCTCCTATATACTAACCAAGTGGTTGTAGTGGTTTGGCCATGTTGGTCAAGATGATATGCGGATTCTCTCACTTGCTGCATACTTTGTTAGGGTTTGTTCACGCCTTATACTGAATGTTAGGTCCAGCCTTGGAATAGCCGAGACACCTGGCTCACTAATTATGAGTTAAAAAGAAACATTATTCACTCAATAACTCATTTTTGCATCCTTAATTTTGGTGCAAAGAGCTTAACTTCACAATGGAACTGAAACCTATTCGCACAAATTATTAAGTGACTTAGCGGTAGTTTTATCAAATTTGCTTTGACCTCTATTAGGTAATTATGTAGTTTTAGTTTTATCTGTCTTAGGTTTTTCCTTCTTTGGAACAATTTCTATATATTGGTGATACTTGATAGATGCCTCAGTAAGTTGATGTCTCAGTAACTCTTCACCTTTACTGCTTGATTTTTTGCTTTCAATATAGTTAATTGGAACCTCAACAGTTTCTATACAAACGAGGAAGAAAATGGAAGATGGAAATACAAAATGGAAAACCGGTTTCCTATTCTTAGGAAACTGTTTAGATTTTCGTTGCAAAGAAACATAAAATAAAATTATGAGATTGTTGTCTAAAAACTCGGTCAATGTATTTGGAGTTTGGATTTACGTATTGGTCATCTGCTTACCGGCCACATCATCATCATCATCATGTTATGGCTTATCAATACTCCATTACCAGAAAGAACCTTGAGGTCAAGGTTCATATGAAAACTCAAAAAAGTTGTCTTGTATATATGTTCAGATGGTAATACTTAGAAAACCAATAGTTGATGTCACCGTTTTTGACACACGATTAGGCGTTTTCTTTTTAGTTATGCATAAGAACACTAAAATTTTTGATAGGATGATGATAAAGATAGAATTTAGAGGATAAATAGGTTTTGTTTTTATAATGGTATTGATGCCACAATTTGTGGTTCAAATCACTTCCGAGACAAAAGAAAGAAGATATATAGGGTGTTGTTTTGACTTTTGATGCTAATTGCGGTATGGATCGAATCCAAAAATGGAAGATCAGATAGAGGTTACATACAATCAGAATAATGTAAGTCAATGAATTGGAAGCAGTCTTCCACTGTTTCTTATGTTTAGGGTTGTCTTTTAATTATGTGCCGAAATTATAAATAAAAATGACTTTCTGTAAGACTCAGTCCATGTCCTTGGAATTTGGCTTAAACGTAGGTATATTGGACGTCTGCTGAGCGCTTACTGCCATGTCATCATGTAGTGATTCATCAATATCTGTGTGTACGTTTTCGTGAGTATATGTTTTCTTTAACAGTAAAAAGTCTGTTTGTATTGTACACTCTCTCTTAAGCCTCAGTTGCTTGTTTGCATTTAAGTTTCCTTCTGTGTTTCCATGTTATATTATATCAATCAATGTACCATATATAGAAGCACAAACAAAATTGCATAGAAACAATCTGGACAGTGGACGCTTGAGATTAGGGTTTTCTGTAAACGAATTTTAGATCACAGGGATAATCTATATACATGCCTTAGTTTTAGACTTTTAGTAAACCTTTTCTTTGTGGAAAAATGTAAAATCTCAACCTACCGATATATATTAAAATAATTCATTGGATAATCAAACTTTGAACATTTCTTGGTAAATTTTTAGAGTTATTTATTTAGAGATGAAAAGATCTATATATGTGTAATTATTTAGGTTTTGTCTCTAAATGTCTCCTTTGATGACACCATATACATGTTTTATAGTTTCCAGTGGTCTTTTCAAGGGTTACCTTGTATTTTATTATCCTAACATACTTTTCTTTTTTGTCATCTCTCCAGCCTGGTGAAGATCCTTGATCGATATGGGAAACAACATGCTGATGATCTCAAAGCCTTGGTAATACAAATGTTTCGGATATTTTCCCAGATGGATTTTCATGAGGCGTAGATTTACTAAAGACGTAGAGAGTTCAGTAATCAATACTGTCAGAGCCTATTCATAGCCTCCTGTCTAGCTTGCATTTTTATAGGCCTGGGCTAAGAGGCATATAACGTTTTCACATATAGTCACTATTTGGAGTTGTGTAGTTGTAATTGTTTAATAGATATGAGTAAACGAATGTTTAGCACCATAACATTGTGGAGATATATCTAGATAAAGGAATTGCATCATTGATCCACCATGCGCTATTAGCTTGCTAAGTGATTCTAAATATATAATGAGATGGTGTACCAACATGCATACTGAAATCCTGCTAGCCTTGTCTTTTACCGCGTCTTATATATGTCCCTTTTCTTTGGCCAGGATCTTCAGTCAAAAGAACTGAACTATGGTTCACACCATGAGCTACTAGAACTTGTGGAAAGGTTAGTACTAGCTAAGACTATATTTGCTCTCCTCCTTTGATTATAAAGGAATTAGGGTTTCCTTGTAAAACTATGAATATATGCAGCAATCTTGTGGAATCAAATGTCAACAATGTGAGTGTCGATTCCCTCGTTCAACTGGAGGAACACCTTGAGACCGCCCTCTCCATAACTAGAGCGAAGAAGGTAAGTGGATTCTATAATGTCTAGCTACTCTTTCCTGAATTTTATTTTCCGAGAATAACCTTATTGCTTTTATTTGTTACAGACAGAACTAATGTGAAGCTTGTTGAGAACCTCAAAGAAAAGGTTAGATATTTGATTCCAAGTTTAGAACATATATCAGATTTATACTCTAGGGTACTGTTTTCATTGTTTCTGTAAGTCTGTTTAATGAGCTTTTCACACGTCTTTGCAACTTCTTCCCAATACATATGTTGTGGATTCCAAAATCTGAATTTGTTAGGTTGTGATTTGTGATTGCTGATCATGATGATCTTTAAAACAGGAGAAATTGCTGAAAGAAGAGAACCAGGTTTTGGCTAGCCAGGTAACGAAAGCTACTTTTTCTATATATATGCATACCTAATAAGCCATTCTTTCCACTTTAAGCATTTACTAGGTAGCACTTCTGTGTCTTGTATTCTAGAAATTTTATTTCTCAAGATTAGGCATTTTGGTTGTTGGTAGATTAGGTATTATTAGGGTTTGTGAGATTGTTACTGCTGAATAAGGACAGAGATTTGATTCGGTCTGGTTTGAGTTAGGGAAACTTTGATTCGGATTTTAGAATGACAGATGAAAAGTTTAATATAATTTTAAGATAAAAGACACACAAACAAACAAAATTCATGAACAGTATAATTTCATTATTACATAATAATTTGTTCGGTAAAATATATATTTTTATAACGATTATTGCTATATCATTTCACTAAAATAATATATACTTTTCTGTTGGTGCGAGTAATATTAGGTTTTGGTTGTTCTTTTTCTGGATTTGGGATAATAAAGGTTTTAATTAGGTTTTGGTTCAGTTTGAGATTTCTGAACGGATTAGTTTTTTGTGCGTCATGGTTAAGGTTTGGATCCATGTGTCCAGTAGTCTAGCTACTTTTACATCCTCAAGGTTAAATTATAAACAGGGAAGTAGTCTAGAACAGACAAATTATGGAAGCAAAATGGTGGAACTGAGTGTTAGTTTTAGATTGGTGGAATGAAAAAAGAATATTCATATATGAGTAGACAAAAAGGTAAAAAGTGAATAGTGATTTTGACCTATGATTATCGTACAGATGGAGACGAATCATGTTGTTGGAGCAGAAGCTGATATGGAGATGGAGATGTCACCTGCTGGACAAATCTCCGACAATCTTCCGGTGACTCTCCCGCTGCTCAATTAGGGCGGTTGATATCAAAAATCCAAAACATATATATAATTAAGGGAAGAAAAAAAAGATATGTAATTATTCCGCTGATAAGGGCGCGTCGTATGTATGTATATCTTAATACTCCCTCCTCTCTCTCTCTCTCTCTCTCTTTGGCTTGTGTGTGATACTTAAAAAGTAGATTGAAAGTCAAATATTATCTGTTTAAGACAAAACTATATATGATGAAACTTTTGTACCTTATTCGAGAGAGCTTTGCATCGAGATGTTGTTTTGTGTGTTCTCCTCTTCTGTCCAAAGCTTGTGTTTGCTTCACAGTGAAGAAGTCTTCTGCTTATTTTGCAGTAGAGGCGTGGCACAACTCTGCTCTATATGTCCTCGTAATTTAATTTGTTTTTATCTAAAACGCGTTGCGGTTGTCATGGGTTTCTATTGGGCCCATGTCGGTCATTTTTTTTGGCCCAATAGGCGTAGTTCTTGAGATTCATTGCTGTGAAGTGTTGTTAACGTGACCGACCTCTTTCCAAAATTATGCTTGATATCTAAGCCGGCTTAACAAGCCGTATAAACTTCATTTGAACTAATCAATCGATTGATTAGTTCATTCACGGATGTGATCAAAACAGCGGTTTTCAAGTGACTTCCACCTTAGGGAAAATAAAATACACATCTATTTGTTATCGTTAGTCACTTTCATTCTGATCCTGTAATTATGATAAAATCATAAAAGCCCTAACTACTATTTAATTTAGATCGATATTATCAGACGCCACTGTGAACAATTAACCAATTTAATCTCCTTCAACTATTCTGATGTAAATTGCAATTGTATATAGAATCGTTAAGAGTTAAAATGCAAACTACGTAAAGAGGAAACATAAGCACGTTCTGTCGGACAGAAGCTAACCAGCAACTTCATCACTCTATTGTACATAGTAGTTAATCCACAAAATTCCTGATTACGATATACAAAAATTAGTATATCATTAGACAAAAATCATGATATGGATTCTAGTCTAAAAAGCTTTGTTCGGAAAAGAAAAAAAGAGAAGTATATAATTATAAAGTCAAATGCCGAATAAGTTAGTGGATATAAAAATGTTAAATCCGATCGAGAGGTAGACTAAAATAACCATTACAATACGAGTTGACTTGTGGAGAAGGCAACACAAACTTTCTCGCCGAGTACGGCGGAGGAGCAGCCGCAAGTGGATCCAGCCGACACTAAGGAAGCTTTTTAATTTGCACAAGATGCGATACACTTACACCTTATTTAATACATGTGCCCTCCT
>NC_025704.1:4171256-4187391 GCF_000633955.1 Camelina sativa | reverse complement strand
TGATTTTGACCTATGATTATCGTACAGATGGAGACGAATCATGTTGTTGGAGCAGAAGCTGATATGGAGATGGAGATGTCACCTGCTGGACAAATCTCCGACAATCTTCCGGTGACTCTCCCGCTGCTCAATTAGGGCGGTTGATATCAAAAATCCAAAACATATATATAATTAAGGGAAGAAAAAAAAAAAAAAAGATATGTAATTATTCCGCTGATAAGGGCGCGTCGTATGTATGTATATCTTAATACTCCCTCCTCTCTCTCTCTCTCTCTCTCTTTGGCTTGTGTGTGATACTTAAAAAGTAGATTGAAAGTCAAATATTATCTGTTTAAGACAAAACTATATATGATGAAACTTTTGTACCTTATTCGAGAGAGCTTTGCATCGAGATGTTGTTTTGTGTGTTCTCCTCTTCTGTCCAAAGCTTGTGTTTGCTTCACAGTGAAGAAGTCTTCTGCTTATTTTGCAGTAGAGGCGTGGCACAACTCTGCTCTATATGTCCTCGTAATTTAATTTGTTTTTATCTAAAACGCGTTGCGGTTGTCATGGGTTTCTATTGGGCCCATGTCGGTCATTTTTTTTGGCCCAATAGGCGTAGTTCTTGAGATTCATTGCTGTGAAGTGTTGTTAACGTGACCGACCTCTTTCCAAAATTATGCTTGATATCTAAGCCGGCTTAACAAGCCGTATAAACTTCATTTGAACTAATCAATCGATTGATTAGTTCATTCACGGATGTGATCAAAACAGCGGTTTTCAAGTGACTTCCACCTTAGGGAAAATAAAATACACATCTATTTGTTATCGTTAGTCACTTTCATTCTGATCCTGTAATTATGATAAAATCATAAAAGCCCTAACTACTATTTAATTTAGATCGATATTATCAGACGCCACTGTGAACAATTAACCAATTTAATCTCCTTCAACTATTCTGATGTAAATTGCAATTGTATATAGAATCGTTAAGAGTTAAAATGCAAACTACGTAAAGAGGAAACATAAGCACGTTCTGTCGGACAGAAGCTAACCAGCAACTTCATCACTCTATTGTACATAGTAGTTAATCCACAAAATTCCTGATTACGATATACAAAAATTAGTATATCATTAGACAAAAATCATGATATGGATTCTAGTCTAAAAAGCTTTGTTCGGAAAAGAAAAAAAGAGAAGTATATAATTATAAAGTCAAATGCCGAATAAGTTAGTGGATATAAAAATGTTAAATCCGATCGAGAGGTAGACTAAAATAACCATTACAATACGAGTTGACTTGTGGAGAAGGCAACACAAACTTTCTCGCCGAGTACGGCGGAGGAGCAGCCGCAAGTGGATCCAGCCGACACTAAGGAAGCTTTTTAATTTGCACAAGATGCGATACACTTACACCTTATTTAATACATGTGCCCTCCTGATTCCCTTCTTATATAAATATTACATAGTCTGCACATACTACACAAAACCCCTTCACTAATAACAACCTCCGAAAATTTACAATAACGTTCTTTCTTTAATGGAGATGGCTAGATCATCTGTACCTCTGATCGTTGTGCTATGCGTTTCGCTACTGCCACTTGCGGCTATGGCGGTTGGAACGCCATTCCACATTGAAGGATGTGTTTACTGTGACACTTGCCGCTTTGGATTCGAGACTATCGCTACCAAATATATCTCAGGTTCGTATGATTCTTTGGTTTTGATAGGTTACATGTAGAATATTCAGACTTTCCAAGATTTTACCAATCCTATATTATTTTTTACGGGATCATTCGTGGTTTGTATATTTCTCCTAATTCGCAATTTGGTTATATACACATAGATTTAAAATATTGAAAATATTTTGGGGTTATTTGAAAACAGGGGCAAGAGTGAAAATAGTATGCAAAGACAGAGTGACACTCAAGTCGGAAGTTGTCGGGAAGGCGGTGACGGGACCTGATGGGAAATACAAAGTCGCCATCAAAGGAGACCGACAGGACCAGCAGTGTCTGGCGGAGCTTGTCCACAGTCCTATGTCCCGCTGCCATGAAGCTGATCCTGGCAGAAGTACCGCTACAGTGATCCTCACGCGATCCAACGGCGCCGCTTCTACTCGCCACTACGCCAACGCCATGGGTTTCTTCAGAGACCAACCTCTCCGTGGCTGTGCCTCTCTCCGCAAACTCTACCTCGCCGACGGGGATGAGAGGGCTATTTGAGTTGTTTTTACTCACCTTACGATCTTCTTGATCAAAAAAAGACAAACCCCATATTTATTATTTAGAGTTTATTGTTATTTTGTTTTGTTGTTGAGTCTCCAGAGATGGTGAGACTATTTAGACATATCTAAGAAATTATATAAAATAACGTATTTGCAACCTTAAAAAAAAAATTCCCATGTTGATGACCCAAAAAAAAAAGTATCGTGTTCTGTTACTTAAGTGGGATCATAATTTGATGCAGCTTCGAATTAGGATAATGTTTTCTATATTTTATATTTTAGTTATCTTATTAATATGAGATCTATAAATTATATATTTTATATTGTATGTAAGGTAGATAGATAGATGTAACTAGAGAATACAAGTACAGACAGAAATGTTCTGACTTTGGTACATGTAATGCATATTCCATAGTGATTAGTAACAACCTTGACTAATAATCGAACATATATATGTCTTTGTCTTCGCAACCCATGTCCCAAACTGAAAATGTACTCTGGTTCACGTTGTCCGATTGATCAGATTCTGTAAACTGGTTCAAATCCGTTCCAGTACCGTCATTATCATCATCTTCGACTCTCCTAGAATAATGTAACTCGTTCTGCATCCTCTCTGACCAAAAATAATCCATCCAATTTACATTGTTGCTATGATCATCATCAGATCGCTTGTCCATTGCACTCGATTTCTCACTGTAATCATCTTCACTAGTCGTATTCGTAACAATACTTGGAGCCGTTTCAAACGTGGAAGTTGTAACTCCCATGCTCTGGCTCGGCTCTTGGGTCGACCCGTATAGACACTGTATCTCATGACCCGTCCTCGAGTTCTTGTCCCCGAACCCAAAACTTACATCACTTTTAGGACAACTCGAGTTTTGGCAAGTATAAACACTCATAGACGGTTCCATAAACTCACCCTTTCTCTTAGACCCCGACGATTCTTGATCTTGATCATCCGATATCTTGAGGTCTTTGATATTTAGAAGAACCTCTTCTTGGTTTAAGACACGAGACCAAGTATCGGTCTCTCTAGCCATCATTTTATCTTGTAAGCTTTTGGATTGCCTCGCGAGACGTCGTAATCTTCCCAAATTTGGCGACATGTGTTTGATCACAGCAGCGAGAACACTAACTTTCCAAGATTTCCTCAAATCGTGCGGCTTTCGATAGGGCGGCGCACCGTGCTCATGAGCTATTCCTTGCTCTCCCCACCAAAGCTCCGTCCCCGTCGGCCACCACGGCGGAGCTATTCCTTTCTCTAACGGAAACCGCCGCTGTGGCGGCATGCAGTGTTGCATTAACGCCGATAGTAACGAGCCAAGAGTCGTGTCTTGTAGATCTTGTAACATGTGTAATAAGCTCGATGATGATGAGGACTTATCAATAAGCTCTGCCGCCGCAGCAGCAAGTGTTAAGTAATCAGTGATAGCGTCTGGAGCGTTTTGTTCGAACTGAACGTTTTCTTTCCACCAACGTCTTAAGCTATCGGACGAACCGGTTATTGGTTTACCTTTTTCCGGTACAATTCCGTACACAAACCCTTTCGCTTTACACACCTCCATGATCTTCATCATGTACTTCAACACCGAGTCTTGTGAACGAGCCATCTTCTTGCGCCGTGAAGCTTCCGCCCGGTGCGTTGTCAAGGAAACGATGTCGTTGTTGTGTCGTTTCTGTTGCTTGAGCTTTTCCATGAGGTTTCGATCTTTCCACATGCGTCTTTTGAGGTCATCATAGCTTATTTCTTCTTCTTCTTCTTCCTCGTCCTCAGTAGGACTAAGTGCTTCCAATTCTTCGACTTCCACCATTTTAGTGCATTAGATCTCGAGTCATGGACTATATCTATATATTATACGTGATTGAGGTTATTGTCCGTACGTAGAGAAGCGTATACTGATGTAACACGACAAACGTTTTGTTAAATTGAGTGTCTATTCATAAATAGTTCAAATATACGTGATTATCAATTGCATATGGTTGTTTTTTGGGAGGAGGGTGGTGTGCATGTGCGATTGAGGGACGTGGCAAGATATCCTGGTTCGGTCTGAGCTAAACATATGTTGTAAAATTTGGAATTTTATGGCGGAGATATTTATGTTTTTTTTCTTGGTGGACAAGAGTTATCTCCGGCCATCAAAACGCCGGAGGTTACTAGAAGTTTCTACGGTTGCATCAAAGTCGATGGGTAACGAGAGCTGATTGCACCGACTCAATTAATACTAGTATATAACAAAAACAAATTTTGATAGGGCTGTTTTGATCTGTATTTAAGTTTATAAAAATAAAAATAAAAATCATGGATGCAATTAAAGTTAGATTGGCACTTCAGATTATAATCAAATTATTCAATGTTTTGACATAGCAGACACAAATACTTTATTCATTAGATACATGTCTTTTGATAATGTTATTGACGATTAAAAACTGGTTTTCCGTTCTTAATAATTAATCTCAATTGTTTTTATTGTTTGCTGCGGCAATCATGAAAGCATTGGATCAGACGGTAAGCGAGTGATATCGGGGATTATTGATGATATCAGGCTACGATCAGCAATACTATTAATTACGACGCTTTCGTATGAGCTTACATAAGAAGACTACAATTCTCCTACCAATTTTAATGTCTTATGGAGATTGGAGTGTACGAGAAACATTTTTGGGACTTGTCGGTTGCTTTGCTTCGAACTGAAAGTAATCTCAATGATGTCATATGCTTGAAACTTAAGGTAATGTAACATTTCAAGTCAATTATATATTTTTCATAATGTTAAAAAATAAATAGAAAATAGAAAATCAAATATTAATAACTCTTACCTCGGAAAAAATATTTTTAAAAAACATTAGTTCTTAACATACTTCAAAACTAGGACGACACACATTCACACACCCAATTTGGGAAAAGATTATCTGTTCTTTCATTATTGTAACAGACCCAATAAATTGTAATGGGCTTATTAGTCTCAAAACTATTGGGCTTTTTTAATTCATGATCCCGGCTCAGTAAAGTAGTGGGACCCAGCGAGATTCCCTCCTGTCTCAACTTTAATGTTTTTTTCATTAAATAATAATAATAATTACGATTTCGAAAACGCGACTCCAACAAAAACAAAATCGAGATCGGAAACTCCGCACGGTTCCCGCCTCAACCAAATCAAAAACCCTAATTTTTTCCCACCACCCAAATCAGATCCTCTCCCCACCGACGGATCCTCTCAATCTCTCTCTCTCTAGGTCAGTCACCACTCAAATTCTTGGATTTTCCATCGTTCTGCACGCGAAATTACGATTTCGATTTAAGGGTTTCTTTTGTTTGGTTGAATTTCTCATCTGGGATTTATAAAGTTTTCATCTTTCAATTGAGTTCTTTAGTATTCTTCATCAGTCGTGTATATTTGTTTGGAAAGTATTGATCTTTTTTCTTTGTTGGGTGTGAATTTTTGGAAAGATGACTGAAGAGAGTGGCAAATTAGTAGTGCCGTCGTCGGAACAAACCCGACCCGCTTTGTGTGATTTAACGAATCTTCCAGCTAAAAGAGGGATTTCTTCGATTTTGGGTGATTTGATTAATGAATCTGGTAAAGCCATTGCTCATGAAGGTTCTAGAGAGAAGTTTTCAAAGAGGCTTTGTTTAGTTGTTGATGATTTGGTTAAGGAGAATGCTGCTAGTTCTGTTGATACAACAAATGAAGTGTCTTCTTCTAATGATAAGAAGAAGACTAGTTGTTGTGGTGTTGGTGATTCTGATGAGAGAGCAGAAGAGTCTGAGGAGTATCATGATGCTGTTATGGAATTCTCTAGTGGAAGAGATGGGAAAGCATTGGAGGGAAGTAAGCAGATCTATTTTGAACCTGGTGATAGAGACGGTGCGCGAGAGTTAACTGATGTTGCTGGTGAAGGGTTGGCTTCGTCTGTGGTAACTGGCAATGCCGAGAGACGGCGGGATCCACATGCACGGGAGGACTTGCCTAGTTCTCTGAATTTGACGAGATCATTTGAAATGGGTAGATGCTCAAATGTTAAGAGGAAGGAAGAGCATGTGGATCAGAATATGGGAGATGACTTGCTTCAATCATGCTCTTGTTCTTTTTGCCTTAAAGGTTTCTGATTCTTCAGTTCTTTTTCTCTTACATATTGTTTCTCTTGATTTCTATATATCTGACTTGGATATTTGCTATGAATGAATTGCTTCAGCTGCGTATATTTGGTCAGATATTCAATACCAGGACACCAAAGGTCGGTTATCCGGTAAGTCACAGTTACCTTGACCACAAGCTGTTGAAGTTTTTCTTGTGAATATTGTTATATGATTTGTTTTTTTTTTGCTCTGAGGCAGCCTTGAAGAAGAGTCAGAAAAAGGCTAGTAACTTGATTCAGAGAAACGGTAAGGAATGGCCTACAGATTTTCATGCCACAGTGAACTCTGCTAATTCTGGTAAACAAGAATCTAAACTCATGGGGCAATGGAGGTCGCTCTTTCTTAGCATGGGTGATATCCTCAATCATGAAAAAAGCCAACTTGTAAGTGATTTTGGAAGCTTCTCATCTGTTCTTAAAGCTTAATGCAAAAGTGGTTTATGAAGCTAATCTTTGCTTTTGTATACACATTATAAACCTGAGTTTTTTCAATTTTTGCAGCAAAAGAGCTTTGAGACAATGAGAAAATTTCGAGAAGACTGCAAGATGGATTTGGAGAGAGCGATGAAAACACCTCACACAACCCCTAGTAAGTAAAGTACTCTTTTTCGAGTCTCAACTTGATCAAAGACTGTAATGAATCGAAACTTCTGTTTCTGAAAATTATATTATCTGGACGCAATGTATAGATGTTTGATTTCGTAAATGATTATGTATGTGTCAGACTACTGGTGGTGTTAGTAATTCTCTCAAACTCTTTTTTGTGTTCTTTGTGTTGTGTTCTTCTCTCAATTACACACAGGTCTATTTGTATTTCTATGGAATCAGTTGACCATTCTGTTTTACTCTTTGTTATGCCTTAACTTTAGTGAGCTATACGTAATCATGGTTGTTAAACTTATTATATCAAGAATTTCGAATTCGTCTAATGCTTACTTATTTGACATACAAAAGACCACCAAAAACTTAAGTTGTAGTGTTCTATAAATTGACCATTCTGTGTTCATATATAATCTTGATCTAAACTGAGAGCTGACCTTACTCTATGATGGGTTGTGTGGTTTGTCTGCTATGGATTTTCCTGTTTGAAACTGGTTTTTTTCGGATAAATGATTTCATTTTCAAGTAAGCTGCCAAAAACTGCCAACCTTGTGTGAACAGTTCACACTTCACAGTGAACCAATAAACCAAAATATAAACTGGAGAGAGAAAAAAAAAGACAAAAAGACCATCCCTCCTCAAGTGATAAAGAAGTGAAGAAGCTGCATCACGTACGTTGCAAGTTATGCCCACGTAGACGTAGTATGTTATTAGGACTCTCAAGACGTCCAATTATGAACCTTGTTAATTTAGTTAATGGGCTCTTTAGAATTTTGCAAACGTTTGGGCTTATTCTTAGTAGTAATGTGAAAAATACTTCCCGCCATTCCAAAATAACAGAGAAACATCATTTTCAATACATTAGTACTATAAATAGAATTGGAAGAATTAATTATGGTAGTTCAAGTGTTCAACCGATCTTCTAGGGTACAAAATAACAATGTCGAATATATTTTGCTGACCATTGCGATAAACACAGTGGGTACTAAAGCTTCAGAAACGTTAACATCTAGTGGATATGAAGTTTATAATTAGTCTTCAGTCTTCACATTAAAACCAGAATTAGAAAAGTTCTTAATTAGTACTCCTATACAGCTATACTTGGTTGAGATACCAAAAAAAAAAAAATTATAGGCTTGGGTCTTACACTTACACAGTTCATGTTCAGATACGTTCGACAGATACGGACGTGTATAGTAATTTGGCTCCCCAATGTTATGGCATTGTCCTTTGCAGGAGTTCCCCCCATGTGACACATATTCATTGGTACGCTAGTTAGGCAGATCGCATCCCATTTTAAAGCATCCCATTTTAAAGCATGAGTGAACATTTTAAAGTATATTTTCATATTCAATATAATACGATGCACTCATGCACATATATACTACTATGTGATGTATGCATTAACCAACTACGTTATTCTTACAATACTAAAAAAACTAGATCATAAACGGTTCGATCTATACAGTTCACATACGCATATATGATAGTATATGTGAGTGAAATAATTCATTAGTAAAATGATAAAATGCTGAAGACAGAGACAGACTTATGGAAAGCTCGACCCTCAAAGCGGGGACCGGTCGCCAATGCGTACACGTGTAACGAAACTACGGGAGCCCAAAAAATAAGACCATCCCTTCTCTTCACCCTCAAGATTCTGACAAACATGCAGATACAATACAGTATATGTTTAAAATAATTTTATTTTTATGGAGAAGAAGAAAGAACAGAAAAATACCTTCCTTTTTAATGCTTTTGATTATGGACAAACCAATTATAAACGGGATTAGCGAATAGTTTATAAACAAACTTCTAGAGTCTACTACATAAACCTTGATTAATAAATAAGTCGAGTACATGAAATATGAGCTCTTCCACGTGATTCATTCACTACCATCTCCAATGATCCACATAATTTGATACTATTATACATAAACAATTATAATTAATAGTTTAGCCGATGCTCTTGCAATTGATTTAAGCATATGCATATATAATTAAACAATTCAATATTTGGTTAGATTAGATTCCCTTTTAACTAAGCCCTCTTTGGTATAGACACCAATTACTCTAGAAGACGTATCTCATTTAACGTGGTTAATAATATATTATAATTGAAAGTATGAGATTAGTGGTGTAAAGAGACTCCTTAATCACCAATAATTGAGATTTGAAAGTATAATAATCAGATAATTTGATTAAGCTAACAATTAATTAATATATGTTAATTAGCCTCTAGAGAGTTAAGAATAAGCCAGTGAAAGGGATCGAAGGGAAAGCAAAGAGTGGAATCCATCTTTACACGTTCATATAAAGTGAAGAAGTGAGTTTAGTTTGACAACACTTTGTAACTCTTTGGAACTGTCTTATTGTCTCTGCTTCCTGCCTTCCCAGTTCCCACCCATGTGTTCAGTTTTCGTTCTTTTTTTGTTCCTTTTTAGTTTTTTGTCCGTATACTCTTTTAATAATATAACCTTTTTTTCTTTTCAATTCGATCTTATAAGTGGAATCCAACTTGGCCAATCTCAACTCTTCGTTTTGCCACGTTAGAATTGGAACTTTACTACATTTGCTAAATTTTAGAAGTTTCCCGCAACATTGATCTGAATTCATTTTTTACACATTGATGAATATCTTCGTATGTTTTGTTATTCTCAACACATTTGTGGGATTCCTACGTAAGAGATGTAATGTGTGGATTATGTGAGAAATCAAATCTTTATACTGTTTTAAACTGGTTCTACAAATCGTTGTATACATTTCGTCGTCCATCATGGAATGTAAACGATATTCGAAAATGTAACAAATCCTTTAAGTTCAAATTCAATACGGAAACTTAATTATGGGTTTCTAGTGTATGTTACTATTTTTTATCTAAGGTCATGGGCAATGAGAATACACATACATAAAAGTAATTATATTGGGTAGTGGTGATATGTCGACATCTGAAGGGACTGAAAAAACATGCAGCCTTATTATGATAGTTAGTCGCATTATACACCCAAAAGCTATAGACAAAAAGCTTTGACCACAATGACCATCCACTATTATTGATTTGCTATGACACTATACGTATAGTCATAACTTTTCTCTATACACATATTTCAGCTTTCACAGAGACTACGTGCATGCATCTGATGATGTTATAGCCACTCATATATGTGTCCATCTATGTAACATATAATATATATGATTTTCACATATATATATGTCTCTGTATATAGTATATACCATTTCCACTGGCAGATTCCAAAAGACGTAAACACTAATTCGAGTTAGAATAGAAAGCAGTAACTTAGAAAAGCCAGAGATTGGGGCTTGACATATACAATTTATCTATTTGTGGTTTAATTTGTCTAACTCGTAAATAAGCTTATGGGTTATTAAATAAATAAATAGTATGTATATACTCCAAATATGTCACACATTTTAGTAAAAGTAAAATACAATCTCGTGACTGTTTTCTTACGGTTAATTGCGAACTTTTGGACTGAAACTTTTTTGTCTTTCCATTGAGTCGAAACTCCTTTCCAACAAGAGAGCACGATTTGGAGAGACCGCCATTAGATAAAATTTGCCACTTGAGAATATCCTAATTGCTTGTTACACGGCTAGAGTATATATGTATTGAGAAAATATGAGAGGTTCAGGTTTCACATCTTGTTATATTCGATCGTTCGTTACTCTACTGATACACACGTGCGGATCATCATTTATAATTGAAACTAGTTTATTTGAGCCGATAATATTACAAATTTAGAGATTCACTCGTCTCTGACCTAAAAGATATACAGTCCAAATGTACAAATGGATATGTTAACGTTTGTAGGGAAAATCTCGTCCATAAGAAATTCACACGATTAAAAAAAAAATGAAAAAATGAAGCATTATCGTAATAATTATCTTGGATTTGAAACAACTACAAAATCTGCTACAATACGATATAATAAACTTGTCTCGTACCAGCAAATAAATATACAGAGCGTTCGTAATCAGGGCCAAAGGACATGCACGAAGAGAAACAAGACTTAACCCAAAATAACAATAAAACAAAATAAGACGTCCAAGTTTCCAGAGTTTGCCTTTGCCACTCCGAGCAAGAAAACAAGTAATAAATTCGTGGTTTGATGCGGTTTAACTTGGTTAGGTTCCGTCGATCGTCTCTATACTAGTGAAAAGTACGTACCAGACAGATTTGAATTGATAATTTAGTTTCACTTGGACCCCATCAGAGGCTATGTGGCAAAGTGTCAGTAGACAAGTATACAAAGTGAGACAAATCTGGATACATCACACATTTTCGAATTCCTCACACCAAATCTACATATTTAATTATTTGTTTACTAAATATGTGTCAAATACAAGTTACAGTCTCCAAATTTGGTGTAAAGTTTTAAAATAAAAAATGGTACATAAATACGTATACAAGTTTTGAAGAACTGAAAAATAATAGAGAAGGAGAATATAGCTATTTCAGTAACTACTGTACCAAACATTGGCCTAACCATTACTTTCAAAAGATTCTCATTTATATCCCTTTTGTTAGATTTAAAAGTTAAAACCCATTGATATATAACAACTCGGTGAAAACAAATAAAACTACTTTATTAATTAACACGCGTTTACATAATACTTTCACAAAGATAGTTACCAACTTAGTAGCTAGACTACTCGAAACAGATTTGTCACCTTCTTTTCTTGTTCATCTTTTTTTTTTTCTTACAAAAACAAAATGTGATGAACAAGAAAATGAACCTAAGGGGACCGGGGCAGTTCAAGATATTGCCCTAAACATATATTACCAATTACAAACGTTCCAGGAAAAGTTAGGCATATATGTACATATTCATTATATAAATTCACCAATATGTCCGCTGGCATCTCGAACATTGTTCACATTATTGGCTGCATTTGTTTCCATTCCACCAATCGTCGCAAGAAATCCATCACCTGTTCATTCCGTATTTAGGAATGAAGTTAGCACGAGTAGAAAACCACTAACTACGAAATTCATAGATGTATATAGTTTACATATATGCAAACTATAAGCATAATATATAGACTTGCCTCGGATGGATCTTGCAAAGAGTACGAAGCATCGGTGTCCTTGGGAAACTTGGAGACAAGAATGCCAAAGCCTTCGCCTCTGTCTCGTAGCATCTAATTTACATGGCACCAATTTAAATAAACATATGTCATTAGTGTGGTAACTTAATTAAGTATAGAATTTTTTAATAGTATATGAAAAAACTAGTTATATGATATACCTCAAGAAAAATTAATTAGATATACCTTAAATGCATCTTCGTCGGTCCGATCGTCGCCGATGTAAACCGGGAAAACGTTGTTAGAGTTCCCAAATCCTGTCGTATCCAAAGTTTAAAATTTCAGTCTTCAAAATTGAGTACATCTAAACTGTGTAACCGTTGAATTGAGAACCATACTGATGATGAAAAATGATTATTCGATTAAAAATGAATTTATAAATAAAAAAGGACGAGAGACACAATTCTTGCTTTAATATAGATTTAAGGAAAAAACATGATATTAAAAACTCAAGTACTCTCTCACCAAGTGACTCTAACAAGAACTCAAGAGCTTTGCCTTTGTCCCACTCAATCATAGGACGGATTTCGAAAACCTGTTCGATCGATAAATCCAAAAAACAAAATTTTTAAATAACTGTTTTGTAAAACAAAATTAGATTCCAAAACAGATTCTCGTATATAATAATTATATGTTTGACGAATGAGAAAATGTCAAGTACTAGTCATACCTTCCGACCTTGGGTCAGTTTCAGCGTAGGGAATTTCTTTAATACCGAACGAACCTGTAGAACCAGTTCGCTCCATCTCTGAATAATTTTTAGGTTTCCATTTCAGTGTTAGTTTTCTTCATTAATTAACTAAACATGTTATGTTGATTTGATTTCAGTTTGTACCTTCTCATCGACGCAACGAAAGTGCACAGAAGCACAAAACTTGTGGTTTTCTACTTTGACTCCCGGGGTTGATTTGGTTTTCTCCAAGAGTTGTTTATACACCTTTTACAAAATTTATTTGTTATAATGAATACTCAACACTTCATAGGTATATATATTTGTTCTAGCTATATAATTAATACAGTACATCCAGTTATTGAATATGTCTTACTTCATCGATCATGGGAAGATAGTCATTAGCTGGTTGGTACAGAAGAGACTGTTTAACCTAAATTATAAAAAGGGAAATATTAAATAATTTTAAAGTAACATATAAAGTACTAATAATATTTTTGTTTCTATAAATTTATGATGTTATTAGAAAATTACCCTCTTGTGTCTGGAGAAGCCTTTTGCTGGGCCTATAATGTCCATGCCATGGCTTCCAGCATAATACAGCTCAGCAAGCTTCACAAAGTTATACACCTTTGGACAAAATACAAAAAAAATGAACTTTAAAATGTCTAATAGAATGTGGGGAAAATGCCAAAAAAAAAAAAGAAAAAAGAAATACCTTGTCTATGCATCTACCAGTAACTATAGCAGTGGGGAAACACTTACCCAGTTTTTTCACAGTTCTTCTCATCTGAGAGAAACAGCAATCGGAAGTGGTGTGACTAATTACAGAGATTTACAAAACATGATTTAAGTAAAAAAGATTGATGTGACGAACCTTGCTTGACATGAAAGCTTTGTCTGGATCATCAACTATGGGAGATAGGGTACCGTCATAGTCAAGAAACATTACGATTTGTTTCCCTCCAGAAGCTTCTATGATCCGTTCGAACATTTCTAGTGCTGAAGGATGTTGCATCTGTCGGAAACAGACAAGAAAAAACAAAAAACTGTAAGTGGAATTAAGGAAGACTCATCATCAAGAGTTTGTGAGAGAGTATAAATGGATGGAGATGTCTCTTACGATCCATGAGTTGAGTTGTTGTTGGGAGGAGATAGAAGAAGGAAGTGATTTGAGATGAGTAGGAGAAGAAGCTCGCATTGAATCGACCCAAGCGTTGATTCTTTGGCCACCACCATTATTGATGATGTCAATGTTCTTGAGAAGCTTTTTCTTGGAAATTGAGATTAAACCAGGAGGGAGTTTCTGGGAAGAAGAGTTGTTGTTGTTGTTGGGGATGATACTTGACATTGTGGTCTCTGATACGAAAACGTTTTGACTCGCTGACATGGTCTGTGGATTTTCCACGACAAAGCTCACTGAGATAACAGAATATAAGAATAAACAGAGGATTGGTTATTGAGATAGAGAGAGAGTATATTAGTTAACTCGAGATGAAATATATCAAAAACCAAAGCTTACCCATTAGAGAAATTAAGGAGATGATGAAGATGAAGAGAGAGAGAGAGAGGAAGGAGATGAAGAGTGTTTGTGTGGTGTGTTCAAGTGCTTAGTTTAGGGACTCTGCGGCTTGGTTTTATGTAGGGGGAGAAGAACAGAGGCAAAAAAAAAAAGTGGGACCTACTGGGCCTAATAATGGGTTTAAATGGGCCTACTTTTTTGTTTGGATGGTCTCTCATTCGCGTACGTTGTAGTATGTTTGCGTGTCCTACTCCTACTGTCACCGAACCATGCGAGTCGTCGAATCCGCGTCTCTTCGGTTTACTTTGTTAGGGATTATTACACAACATATAAATCTTTTTCGTTCTCACTTGTCAAAAGTATTATATACCATCATTCATATTTATAATTTGAGTTAGCAAATCTGAAATATTTTGGATTATAATATAGACTTGACAATGTGACACCATCTTGATCTTGGTCTCGGTCTGTGATCGCTTCACCAAGCATTATAAGTTACTCTTATCATCTTGTAATAACCAAATTAAATTAATTTTATATCTTTTGACTTTATTGAGCACGTTAAATAGCTTTGTCAAGTTACATTTAGGGGGTTATTGGATCCTTGATTTTAATGGATTTGAAATCCTTATAAGATTTGAAAATCCACATGGAATTCATGGATTTTAAAATCAAATAATATGGATTTAAAAATCAAATAATGTGGATTTTAAAGTCAAAGAAAGTGGATTTGAAAATCCTAGAGAATAGAATTCAAAAGTTATAAAAGAAATAGAACTTATAAAAATAATCTCTCATGTAGCATTTTCAAGTGAATCAGTCCACATGTTTGATGCTATTGTCTCTCTCCACTCATTGGCATATTCTCTTTGTTGTTCTTGGGTTGTAAGTACTTCAGCATTATCATCGTCATTAATTTCTTCGACAACTTCTTCTGCACTCTCGATTTCTTCTGGAAAAATATCCGTTCGACAAAACTTTCGCAGAAAATTATGTAAACCAACACATGCAAGTACAAGCTCTGTTTGTGTCTTATAAGGAAAAGGAGGTGCGTGCTTAAAGATTGCAAATCGAGATTTGAAAATACCAAATATTCTTTCAACCACGTTCCTTAGGGATGCATGACGATGGTTAAACAACTCTTTTGCATTCGCTGGTTGTGAATTTTGCCCAGAAAATTCTTGTAGATGATATCTGACACCACGATAAGGAGCTAAAAAGTTTCGACGATTTGGAAATCCACAATCTACTACATAAAACTTTCCTGAAGTACAATAATAATATACAGTCACTTGTCATGTTGAGAAAACATATTTACAATAGAAAGACATGTACATACCTTCTGGAACTGGTAGTCGATTAGTGTTCCTTGTCAAAGCATCATTTAATACTTTTGAGTCATGAGCTGAACCTTCCCATCCACTAAGCACATACATGAATTCAAGATCAAAATTACAAGCTGCCAACACATTTTGCGATATATCACCTTTTCTGTTATGATAAGACCTTGAAGGGAAAATACAATACTGGTCTTGATCTTCTTCGTTGCAGCTCCGGGTTTGGATGGGATCCAAGCACAAAAAGGTTTACGGCTTCAGCTGAGGTGTGGGCTAATTATGTAAAGGTAAACTATATAAACTTTAGCTTTTCTTATGTTTTTCTAATATAACCTTAAAAGAATATGGAAGGTTGTATCAATTTTTTAATTATTTGGATTTATTTATGGTGAAAATTATACGATAATAAGCAAATAAACTTTGAAATTTGTAATTATGCTAAATTATTTTTCTTTTATTTTAGGGGCATCTGAATTTCAAAAAATTCCAAAATGAAACGTTTGAAGAATTTGATGATCTCAAAATCATATTTGAGGACAACGTAGCAACCGGTG
>NC_025704.1:4125342-4170445 GCF_000633955.1 Camelina sativa | reverse complement strand
GCGATCACCCTTTCTGCTTTCTCTTTATAAGTTGAATTATTTTTATTAGGTGCTTCATGATTTTTGTCTTCTACTATAATTATTAGGTGCTTCATAATAATTTACATGTCCGATATTTATCATGTCCGATATTTATCATGATTATCATGTTACGTACTGTTATGCTTTTTATTATTATCATGTCATTCTTTGTTTTGCTGTGTTTTTAAGAACAATCTTTAAGAATGTTCGTGCATGAACACTGTTTTGTTCGTAGCTTTTATTATTATTACGTATTGTAATTTTTTTTCCAAATCCACCCAAATAACTAGGTGGAGACCAAGGATTCCATTCTCTATATTTATAAGTAAAACATATTTTCAAATCCATCCAAATCCGATATGAAATCAAATCCATACTCAAATCTTTAATAATGAATAAGGGGTGATTTGAATTAGGATTTAGAATTCATAGATCCAATAACACAGAATTTTAATAAAGATTTTAAAATGAATGATTGAATAACACATGATTTAACTTGGATTTCTAAATCCATTAAAATCAAGGATCCAATAAACCCCCCTTAGTATTTAGTATTTACTAGTTGACACACACCTAATTAGAATATTAGCTTCTTGTCAAATTTTATGACTTCCTAAAATCATACATGCTTTTCTAAATTCAGACAGCAAATTTTAACTATTTGAGAAAAAAGAGAAGTTAATGTTGTGTTGTACTGTTGTTTGTTGTGGTCGGCAAGATTTGATAGATATGTATACATGATAAGAATCTTTTTTCCTCTAAACCCCACATAATATGAATGGGATATATACATATCATTACAACAATGAATTATTAGTTTATATTCGGAGGTCTTATAGGAGTGTCAAGCTATACTTCGCCGGCCAATGAACCAAACAGGACCCTGAGGAGATCAAAATGACTAACAACGTGTCACTACTTAAACTATAGGTGATATATGACTCGTCTGACTCTTGTCATGCTTCGAGCCAAGGTCTACTTCAGTACGTGTCCTTAATGGAAACATAAACGGGTAAACCCTTTTTCTACTCTCTACTCTCTACTCTAGAGTAGTAAGTCGGCAGATCTTTTCTTTATTGAACCTAAAAGCGACTACGAGCATGCAAACAAAGTAAAGGTACAAATATTAATACATATATAATAAAGGGGTGTATTCAACTTAACATTTTAAATGATTTGTGCAAAATTTACAAATCATATGTTATTCAATCATTAATTTTAAAAAATCTCATGAAATCCACAGTTATTGAACTGATGATTTAAAAATCTATTTTAAAATCCACGGTTATTCAAAACAGTTTGTCGATTTGGATTTTAATAAGTTTTAGGGATTCTGGAAAATTTGAGAGAATTTATTTAGTTAAAAATACAGAAATCCAAATCTCAAGGTTTTAGCTGGGATTTGAAAGAATTTCACCATAAATCATATCAACTTCCCTAAAATCTATCAAAATTCCAAATTTTCTAAATCCCATAGAATTCTTTAAAATCATAGTTTCAATACACCCCCTAAATTCTTTGTACGTGTGTCCACCAAGCCCACAAGTTCTGCTTCTCGACTAATTGAATCGATCGATCACATTGTTTTTTTAATATTACGTTTTTGTTTTCTTCCGTTGGGTTCTTAAGGGTTAACGTAATTTGCCAATTAACCACTCGTTTTAAGAATTGTTTATTGCTCTATTATGTTATTAATTTAGGGTTTCGAGGTGATTAGTACCTAATAATCATTTGTTTATTCACTATCAAATTTTGAATTTTAATATAATCTACCGGATACGTATACCAGTTTTACAGATCACGAAAGGGAGGGTCAGTCAGAGTCAGTGTGTTAGCATTGTAAGAACTGAACTCTGAATTCGAATGGCTAATTAAGAAAATCCATATGTATCTCCTTAGAATTTTGATTTGGTAAGCCAACGTTTATTTTGGATTTTATGAGCAAGCTACATACGTCGTCGTAAACACCTTAATTTACTACTACATAGAAATAAAAACCCAACGTGAACCTCATAAAAAAAAATCAACCAAAAATAGAATCAGGTCGAGAAAAACTCGGACGTTTTTTTTTGTTCCGACAAGTCTCTAATTTTCTTTCTAAATATTGACTTAACAAATCTGAGGTTCATTTTCTGTTTCTCTTATGATACCAGGTCAACAGGCAATATAGCCATAGAAACAAAAAAAAGAACAAACAACTAGAAGAAAAAAAAAAAAACTTGAATTGACAGAATAGAACAGAAGACAAACCCACACACAAGGTCTATCGAGAGAATTTGATATCGATTTGAGAAGAGAAAAATAAATCATTCTAGTTCTTGTACTCGTTCTTCTTTCTTTTTCTTTACGTTAATTTAACCTCTATTAGTAGATCCTTTTTACGTTTCCTGTTAACCTGACGTTTGATTATAATGACATTTTGTATCAAATCGTTGATTCAAGAAGAGGACACGGAACAAATGAAGCTACCTCCATCCCATCTCCCCTGTTAACAATGGTCTCCTCTTCTTTAAAAACCAACCATTAAGCTCTGTTTCGTTATATTTATATAGCTTTATATATTACCCTTTCTCGGGGTTGGATTGGCTGTTCCTTGGCCGGGTTCCGGTTTTATCTAGTGGCGGGAAGGATGGCGGATCATCCAGGGGAGAAAAGGACGCGTTGTAGGTTTTTGGGATTTGTGTTTGGTAGACGTGGCTTGTGGTCCAAGAAATGTCCCCCGGACAATGGTAGCCATAGAAGCACAATGAGTAGCAGCAATGCCTCCACCGCCACCGCTACCACCGCTAACATTCAGTTCACCAAATCTCCATGCACAGAATATAACCCGAGGAAGGTTCAAGAAAATAAAGTTTTACCTGAGCCAGTCCAGAACCAAGTACAGAAACCAAAACCCACATCGAATCCATACCCTAGTAACCATCAATTAGGCAGCAATGGGAATAGCCAACCAAGTAATAACCAAGGACCAGTCCAACAACAACAACAAACGAGGAAGATTCCGAGGGAAGCCATTGGCTTATCAGGTGAGCTAGAGAGCATGATCATCGACAATCAGAAAGCAAAAGGGAATAAAAGCTCTATGGTTAGAGCTTCTTCAAGCAATGTGATGTTGTTTGGCAATCTTGGGAACTTGAAACAGCCTGGAGCATCCGGTGGGAATCAAACTACTATCCAGAACAATAGATACGGTAATAATACTGGTGGAGGGTATGAGGCGAGGAAGACGATGGAAGAGGAAAAAAGAACATCGGTTGCACCAGTACCGGCTTCAAATAATCAAGATCAGTCAGGATCTTTGTGTAGAGCGATTTCGACACGAATGGATCCGGAAACGTTAAAGATAATGGGTAATGAAGATTACAAGAACGGGAATTTCGTAGAGGCGTTAGCTTTGTATGACGCTGCAATAGCCATCGATCCAAAAAAGGCTTCGTATCGTAGCAACAAGAGTGCGGCTTTAACGGCATTGGGGAGAATTCTTGAGGCGATATTTGAATGTAAAGAAGCAATAAGAATAGAGCCTCATTACCATAGAGCACACCATCGGTTGGGTAACTTGTACCTCAGGTAATCTCATCAAAACCTTACATCGTGACTCAAAGTACTATATATCATCATTTTTTCTGAAAAGTGTAACCAACAGGTTAGGAGAGGTTGAGAAGTCAATATATCATTTCAAGCATGCGGGTCCAGAAGCTGACCAAGAAGACTTATCAAAGGCTAAAATGGTTCAAACACATCTCAACAAATGTACAGAGGCGAAAAGAGTGAGAGATTGGAACACTTTGATCAAAGAAACAGAAAACACCATAGCTACAGGCGCCGATGCTGCTCCTCAAGTATATGCATTACAAGCAGAGGCCTTTTTGAAGACTTACAGACATCAAGAGGCCGACAATGTTTTGTCAAGATGTCCTGTTTTCGATGGGGAAATGAGCACAAAGTATTACGGACCGATCGGTTACGCTGGTTTCTTGGTCGTTTGGGCACAAGTTCACATGGCTTCCGGCAGGTTTGTTCTCTTTTTGAGTCCATACGAAGCTTACAGCTGTAGATGGTATCTTGACCTAAACCTGGTTGTTCAAACAGATTCGGAGAAGCGGTTGAGGCGATTCAACGAGCGGGGAAGCTGGACGGTAACAACAGGGAAGTGAGTATGGTTCTCCGGCGCGCTCAGGCGGTTACAAAAGCGCGATCAAGAGGGAATGAATTCTTTAAAGCTGGACGATTTCAAGAAGCTTGTGCGGCTTATGGCGAAGGATTAGACCACGACTCAAGAAACTCAGTCTTGCTATGTAACCGAGCAGCTTGTCTATCTAAGATGGGCCAATTCGATCGAGCCATTGAGGACTCCACGGCAGCACTCACCCTCCGTCCTGGCTACACCAAGGCTCGACTCAGAAGAGCCGATTGTAACGCTAAGGTTGTTATTTGAAATTATTTGCATAGCAGGTGGCAAAATCGTGAATATAGTATGAAACAGAGGTTACATTTTAAGTTAATATGTCTTTCTACGTGGTTGCAGCTTGGGAATTGGGAAGCGGCGCTAGGAGATTATGAGATATTGAGAAAAGAGACACCAGAAGATGAGGAAGTGACCAGAGGATTATCTGAGGCTCAGAAGCAGCTCGTGAAACGCCGTGGCCATGACTCTTGAAAGTTGAAACCAACCGCCTCGAGACCGAACGGGAAGTTACGGATTTAGAAAACAACCGCCGTGGTGTTCTTACTTCTCTTTTTTTTCAAACTTTTTTGGTAAAAATTGTGAATCTTTTTATTCCAATGATTCAATTGTATATCCTTTAAGAAGTCTATTAATCATTTGAAAACCGAACACAGACGGTAATTAAATAATTTAGAACAAAAATCCAAACTTTTACTAACATTATTGCTAGATGAAACTTTTGCACTATATGCATTTGCCAATTTATTCTGATTTCCTTGAAGACTGATGCAAGACTTATAAGATCAACTTCTTATATATATGCAAGGCAGAATAGTTTTGTTTTTGATAAGACAATCTTTGATCTCTACATATAAGAAACAACCCCATGTAGCAGAAGAAGAGAGTTGAATAATCTCATCATAGAAGAGAAGC
Organism: Camelina sativa; assembly: GCF_000633955.1. Classification (NCBI taxonomy): domain Eukaryota; kingdom Viridiplantae; phylum Streptophyta; class Magnoliopsida; order Brassicales; family Brassicaceae; genus Camelina; species Camelina sativa. The sequence goes on along the minus strand of NC_025704.1, from coordinate 4,165,323 downwards.
TACATGATGATCTTGATGGTGATGATGATGATGGTGTTTTGGATGGAGTTTTACCTGCAATGGCTGGTGAAACCGCATGGCTTCTGCTTTGCTGCTCCTCTGTTGGCAATGGATATGGCGCTGAAGTGCTTCCCGGTGAAACTTGAGGCGGCTCTATCTCATTTTCTTGACCTGCAAAACACACAGGTGTCAATTTTGATTTACTTTTGGATCTTACAAGAGTCTTAGTACTAAAGCTCTATTTAAAACAGAATCTTACATTTGGAGGCTGACCAGCCTAGCTTCATGTTCTCTCTATCGAAAACCATTCGATTACCTCTCATGTAGTTCTCTGCAAAAGAAAAAGGCAAGTCTAATTGATGGAGACATTGGTCTAAGAATGTAAGTAAGAAAGAGAGATGATTAATAAGGCTAGTACATACGTCCTATGCTTCTTATGCCTTCTTCTCCACTAGAACTAATAGGCAAGCAAAATTGAACAAGCCCCTGAAAATGGTACATGATGATGAACATCAAATTCTAAATCTCGCCTTTTTTAGCATAAACCATAAAATGTGTATATAGGTCGAACCTGACTTTGTTGGAATACAAACAAAGGTTTGTGAATCACGAATGTGTTATTGTGCGAAAACCTGAGTTTGATCGCTGGTACTTTTGGCTCAACACTATCACCAAGGAAAATCCAAGAGAACATTAGGAGAAAAGCATATTTATGAAGACCAAGGAGCTTCTTTCTCTATGTATTTGTTTTGTATAGCATATGAGAGTACCTAGATTCATAGCAATACTCCCATGAAACATCTTCAAAGCTCTTCATCGTAGCATTTATATGTCTGTCCATCTCAACCGCAACTTTTCTGTATATTTCTTCCGGTAGATAAGTAAACGATTGTCCACTGTCAATATAAGTTCTGAAGCTCGTCTGCTTCAGACACGAGTTGCCAACACAACAAGTCTCCACACCCACAATACTGTAAACAAAAACACAAGGTGCTAATTACTAAAAGATATCTTAAAATGGATAATAATCTGAAGTATAGAGAACGTTCGTTACTATTTATTGTCGACAGGAAGGAATTGTGTTGATTGTTGCACTGATGGTCCCATATCACCAAAGTAAATTCTCCCTGAATCTTCCTCATCAAAGCACAAGGAGAACGAGTTTCGCATGATTCCTGCTTTAGAAAGAAAACTTGGAACCGAGATATCTCCAAGTCCTAAACCCATCAAACCATCAGGAGCAACCCCAGTCAAGTAATCCCCACTTTGCTTTTTACCACATCTGCAATATGAAGACACACTTATCAATACTAAACTCTAAAACACAAACAAACATTCGCATATACAATGGTAAAAGTAAAACACACCCTAGAACAACTTGAGCCTTGACAGAGGAGGAAGCGTTCGTCAATCTATTGTTAGTATTATATGTAAGATGCAAGATGTCTTCAACAAGTAATCCCGAGGTGGAGGTGTTTCCACTAAGATAGTTAACAGTATAAGGGCATTGCTCCTTTGGGCTCTCACAATCTGGAGCAGAATCACAAAGCTTATGGCTGCACAAGAAGACTTTGCTGGTACTTGAAGTTGATGGATTATACTCGTTCAGATCTTTAGTAGCCTGCAGAATAGGTGCCCCCAAACACGAGGAAGCATCTGCCAATCAATCAATTGGAAATAAGCGCTAAACCGTTCATCATTCTCACTATCGAACTCTTAACTACATATATAACCAACAAGCTTTATCATTTTATATCACATACCAGGCTGCTATAATAAGTGGCTGTTAAAGGAGCGCATTGCACACAGTTGCAAGGAATCCAAAGTAGATCACTTCCAGTATCTAAAGCCACAAGAAACGATACACTCGGCGTCCCTATGTCGATCCATGTATAGTGTAGCCTGAGTAAAACAATCACACACAAAATTCATATCAGGCAACAGATCACTACTAATCTACTGAGTTCATAACTTCTTTTGACACATCAATATATATATCCAAAAAACAAGTAAACCCAAAGGAAAAGACTGTTAGTAATTTCATATCGCGCAGAGTGAGTTAGTCAAAACACAGGACTAATAAACAATTCCCCTAAACAAAAACAATTAAAAGGTAACTTCTTTTGATCTAAAGGTACAAAATTTAGAAACTTCAAAATAAAAAAGAGGAACTTAATGTACCATCCAAAGTCATTTCCCGAAGAAATGGTTTTGCTTCCTTCAGATGGAACAAGGGGCTGAGACTTAGCACCAAGATTCATTCTCTGTCTTCTGAAATCACTTCTCGCAAGCAACTGATAGTACTCCAAGCTCCGCTTCTCCGGAAACGATCTCGGAATCTTAATCGACGCTCTAGCTTCGTCGGAGAAGCGATGGATCAGCCTCGAGGAGAAGACAGAGGCTAGAGTCTGCTCCGTAGCTAGAACGAGTACACATAAGAGTAAAAAAGTTGAACCAGATCGTGACGCCATTTTTTTTGGAGCTAGGGTTTTGCTGAAACAGGAACAAGACCTAGCACTGTTACAGTATCTTGAACACCGAGCAAGCGAACAATCTAGCAAAATTAGGGTTTTAATCGAAGTTTTTAATCAATAAAAGAGAGATATTTATCCGAGAGAGAGTGTGAATGTTGGTCGGAGGGAGAGTAATGGCTGACTGTGAGAGAGTGAGAAAGAGAAAGAGAGAGAAGAAAGAAGAAGAAGAAGCTTAACGGGAAGAAAGTGTGCTAGTAAATGACGTAAATACCCCTAGCGATATACTTTACACGTGTGTGCTCAATCATTTGTCCGGTTTGAGTTTACGGTTCTGTCTTAATCAAACAATATTAACACCCAAAATGACGTAATTGCCCTAAGCGGTGTGCTTAACTACACGTGTAATACTGTAATCAATCATTCGTTTTCGGTTTGGTTTACTGTAAACCATTATTTTACATCGGTCCGGAGATATTATTGTCGTCGGCTGGCTTTTAAGAAAACCCTAATTTACATATAAAACCCTAAAGCCGATCAAAAAAATCACATCTGCGTTTGTCGGAAATATCGCCGGTAACAAATGGGTTACGGGAAACACAATCGATCTAAAGGAGGCAATTCGAGTCGTGGCCAAACCAGTCGGACTGATCTTGGGAGGTAAAATATCTTATCTTTGTGAATCGAGGGTTTCTCTCTGTTTGGTGAGTGTTAAAGATTTCGTTTTGAAAATTTTGCAGGGAAGATGAGTCACTTCCGCTTGATCAAGGTACTAAAGTTATTATTTTTGTTGTTGGTGGTTGGTTGGTTGAATATACCAGTAAGTAATGCTCTTACTTGGTGCCTTTTTCGTAGAGCCTGAGGATGAAGCACCAGCAGTTCCAAAAGTTCAGTTGGCAATGTGGGTATGCATAGTTTCCTTTATGTTTAAAACAGATTCTATAATCCAAATCCATTCCAAGAACAGATTGTTTCACTACTCATTGATGTAGTTATTGCGTTTTTGTGTTGTGTTAGGATTTTGGTCAATGTGATGCAAAGAGATGCACAGGTCGTAAGCTTGCTAGATTTAACTTGTTAAAAGTAAGTATCATGAGCTTGTAAAGTTTATAGTTGTCTTCTCTTCTTTCTAAGTGCTTCATCTGAAAATCCTGCTTCGGTTGATGTTGTTAGGAATTACGGGTTAACACAGGCTTTGGAGGAGTTGTTTTAAGGTATCTCCCTACTTGTTATTACGGTATCTTATTAGGGTCATTTTGCAATAATGACACATTCTTAATCGTCTACAATCTGTGTCTGATGATATTGGCAGTCCAGTTGGTAGACAATGTGTTTCAAGGGAAGACTATGATCTGATCAAAAGGAAAGGATTAGCTGTAGTTGATTGTTCTTGGGCGCGTCTAACTGATGTTCCGTTTGCAAAGCTGCGTTGTACTGCTCCTCGTCTTTGTAAGAAGTTAACATCAATCACCTTTGCTATATATATTGGGGACTTTAGGCCGATCTCTAGTTAAAATGTATTCTTTCTTTATGATTGTAGTACCATGGTTAGTAGCAGCTAATCCAGTAAATTATGGAAGACCATGTGAGCTATCTTGTGTTGAGGCTTTATCTGCAGCTTTAATACTATGGTGAGTCCATTAACTTCTTCTCCTGAAACCCATCTCATTGATTGGTCATACATTATCCGGTTTTCTAATATATCTTGCTCCATTTGTTTTCCAAATCAGTGGGGAGGAGGAAACTGCAGAACTTTTGCTAGGGAAATTCAAATGGGGTCATGCCTTTTTATCTCTCAACAAGTAACTTAACTGAAGAAACTCAACACACCTTCACATCATTTTGCTTTTTGATCCGTGAACACAACAATTTGAGTATCTGTTTTCTTAACGAGGTCTCCCTATATATATCACAGGGATATTCTAAAGGAGTACTCAAAATGCCAGAACAGCGCTGAGATCATCTCAGTTCAAAATTCTTGGCTTACTCAGCAAACTCAGATCCCAAAACAACCACCACCCGCGCCCAAAGAACGTAGGTCACATACTTTTGTTAAATCTATCTGTCATTACCACCACATAAATCTTTTGCTTCTGATTATTTATTGTTTGTTGGGTAGATGTTAAGAAAGATGATGGTGAATCTGGTGATGAATCAGAGGATGATGATGAAGATGGTCTCCCTCCTCTAGAGAGGAACATGAACCATATCAAATTGGAAGACAGTGAGGAAGAAGATGACAACAGCGAGTGATAGCCATTGGAATTTGATCTATAAAAAAAAAAAAGTTTCCATCTTTGGCTTACACTTGAAAGCAATGTTGTTGTTAAATACCATGTAGTTTCTTTTTCTTTATCTTTTAGTTAATAATAAAAATATCTACTCCACAGTCTTAAAGATTTAAAATTTTTGTTTTTTTTTTCCATGTAAAGATTAATTCTTTTTTTAGGTTAAAGAAAAAAAATGAAAAATTAATTGAAGTGGAACAAAACAGGGGAGAACAAGAAAGTGAAAAAGCCCATCTTTAGTCTGAAACGCCGAAAAAAAAAAAAAAAAGACAAAACTTTCCTCTCTTCTCTGCGACTTTAGCTCCCCCATCCCTATCTCTAGGGATCGATTTCGGCGTCAAACGTCGTCGTTTTGGTCTTACTACGCGTATCTGCTTCCGCCTTCTAGGGTTCTTTCTCCGTTTACCCTCCGCCGCAAGATTTATTCAGCTCCGCCGCATTCTTGTGTCACCCAGCTCACCGACTGTAAGCAAATCCAGCTGCTTCTCCCTCAAATTCGTAAACCACTTTGTGGGGGATTCAAGCTTCTTCTTCTCCCTTCTCCAAAATCTCTGTTTTTTTTAGGGTTTTGTGAGTTTTGGTGGGATGAGTAGTGTGTTCAGTGAACAGATCCTGATTGATAAGCTCGCTAAGCTCAATAGCACTCAACAGGCTATCGAAAGTATCCTCTTTTAATCACTTTAGCTTTAGTTAAATTTGCATATATAAGGTTTAGCCTCTGAACTTAGATCTCGTAAATTTTGCTCCTTTTTTGTATGTTTGGTTTCTTGACTCTTTTGGAATTAAGCTCTGTCGCATTGGTGTATATTCAATCGGAGTAAAGCTGAATTGATAGTAACGACATGGGAGAAACAGTTTCACAATACAGAGATGGCTCAGAAAGTCCCTCTTATGTATTTGGCTAATGATATTCTTCAGAACAGTAAGCGTCAGGGTAATGAGTTTGTGCAAGAGTTCTGGAAAGTTCTTCCTAAGGCTGTCAAAGACATTGTTGCTCATGGAGATGATTATGGCAAAGGCGTTGTTTCACGTTTGGTAAGCTACAAATCCTTTCATTGGAGCTTTTTGTTATTGTCGTTTGATTCTTGCTCTCTGCAAATGGGTTAGTTACTTTATATGTCGTGCAATTGTGTTTGAAAGAAAGAACATGTTTTGCTTATTAAGGTTAAGATATTAGGGATGTCTGGTTGGTCCTCTATCACATGTTTGATGTTAGGGATGATGATTTATGCAAGGTTCTTGAGATGTGATGCTATGCAGAGAGACACTGTTGAGTTTTGTGAACATGAATAAAGAAGTTTAGTTGCTAATTGAGATATTTGGTTTACATGATTTGTTAGGTTACGATATGGGAAGAAAGAAGAGTGTTTGGATCCCGTTCAAAGAGTCTTAAAGATGTAATGTTTGGAGAAGATGTTCCTCTGCCACTTGAAGTGAGCAAAAAGCGTTCCCGCGGATCCAAATCTTCAAAACGGGATTCAAAGTCATCAAGAACGGTAAAATACTAAAACAAAAAAGCTCACTTTTTCTCCTCTATTGATTTGATTCAAATGTCATAATAGTTCTCTTTTGGGATTTTTTTTGCCTTTGGAATCAGAAATTATCTTCAAGTGGAGGTGTGGCTGAGAAGATAGCATCAGCATATCATTTGGTTGTTGCTGAAAACTCAAACGAAGAAGCTGAGATGAATAAATGCAAGTCTGCTGTTAAACGAATCAGGAAGATGGAGAAAGATGTTGAAGAAGCCTGCTCTACTGGTAAAAAAACTCTTTTACTAATTATTGATTACACACACAAACTCTTTTACTAATTATTGATGTCTAATGTAATTCTTGTTTATCAACTTGTGCCTATCCAGCAAAAGACAACCCAAAGAGAAAATCATTGGCAAAAGAATTGGAAGAAGAAGAATACCTTTTGAGACAATGTATGGAGAAACTTAAATCTGTTCAAGGAAGTAGAACTTCACTTGTGAACCAGCTTAAGGATGCACTACGCGAACAGGTACCAATCTGCACTTGCAATATTCATTATTTTGGTGATCTATCTCTCATTCTTTTGCTTACTTGTGTCAGGAATCCGAACTGGACAATCTTAAAGCTCAGATTCAGGTACGTGTTTGAATCCCCACTGCATCTTTAACCTTGCTTGTGACATACCCTGAGCTAATAAGCTAATGGAACAATTTTGTTTTTATTAGGTAGCACAAGAACAAACAGAGGAAACCCAAAACATGCAGAAACGGCTTAATGATGAGGATTATACATCAAAACCAACAACCGCTGCCCCAAGCGCAACCGAGACAAATGACAACTCAAAATCATCAAAAATGACGCCTGCATCTATTGCTGCGATGCTCACAGCATCAACCTCATCACATATGATCATGCAATCTGTTCTATCTTCATTCGCAGCTGAAGCAACAAAGACTTCTGGTCTATCAAAATCAGAGAGCACAGTTCCGGTTTCAGACACTAATGCTTCGTTCCCTACTTACAACAACTCCCAGAACCTGACACCCACCACGCAAGGTCAGTACCATGGAATACCTAATCCAGCACCACCACAATTCCTCAAACCGCCGGTAATGAACAACCCTTACACCTTTGGTAACATTCCATTAATGCCACCTGGACTTCCGCCTCCTCCTCCACCACCACATTTGATGGGTAATCAACAGCCTCAAATTCCTCAGTCAAACTCAGCTCAGCAACCTCAACAAGGTCCTACTTTCCAGCCACCGGGGATCATGTATTACGGAGCTCCACACCATTCTTAAAATTAGAAGTGATGTTTAGTTTATAGCTTTTAGATAGTTCTGACCCTTTTCATCTGCTAAAATGTGGTTTCAATGATACATTTGTTGGGTCGAATCAAAGTAGAACTATTGTTCCTCTGGTTGTAGAATCCTCACCTTTCCCTCTTGCAGTTATTTGTACCACACAAGTTGTTACAACATAATGTAATAATTCACTCCTGTTACCTTTAGAACCGAACTTGCTCAAAACATGGGGACATAAAGATTCAGTTAACAGTTTGAACATTGTTTTACATTCGTTTTCATGTTACATTGTGGTAAACCCGAATTCTGATAATCACTTCTTCATTAAAACCTGCTTCTGGAGAAAATCTTTGAACCAAAGGGGCATATGGTACATGATTGCCATGAGAGTTGAGTACCTGCCTGAAGAGAACCAAGCGGGTGGATTCTTCTTCAGCACTGCTGCTACGGTGTCTCTGGCAAATGTTTCTGCAGGAGTAGGCTTCATCCTCTGTGATGCAAACGCCCTTTCTCTGATAGCTTCTTCATAAGGCTTGTATAGTTTCAGCTCAGGCATTTTGTTGAAGGCTGCAACAGCTGAGTTTGCTATGTTTGTACGTATTCCTCCTGGGACAACGTTGATGACATCAATCCCAAAGGGCCCAAGCTCCAACCTGATGTTAAAGCAGGAACCATTACAAAACCATCCGCTACTAGATAATTTGATCAACAACTACACTTGTCACGAACACAAGCATCATCCACCAAACCCAACATGAGATTCTAGTCCTCTAGAAATGATACTCACATAGATTCTAGTCCTTCAAAGAAGCAGATGGAAAAAACGCAAACCTGAGGGTATCAGTGAGAGCATGAATAGCAGCTTTGGTAGCTGAATAGACCCCAGCCCATGGACCTGGTGCCATAACAGTGATACTTCCAACATTCACAATTTTTCCCTTTCTTTTAGACACCATGTGAGGTACAACAGCTTGAGTCATCCTCATGGAACCTTCATTGGGTAATAAAAAAAGCTCACACTTTCTTCAATAAACATTCTCATAAAATTATGAAATTAAATAAAAATCGAATCTTTTTCCTTTTACATACCAAAGACATTGGTGTTGAAGGTGTCCTCCATAGCGGAAATTGGAATCTCCGCCAAAGGTCCGACGCATTGAACACCGGCGTTATTAACAAGAACGTCAATCCTTCCGAACTTATCAATAACCTCCGACAAAACCTTACTCACGTTCTGTTCCGACTGAACATCAAGCTCCTTCACGAGTAACCTCGAGTCTTGCTCCAGATCCGTCATCGAGCTCCGTGATCGACTCGTCGCCACCACTTGACATCCCTTCTTACTAAACTCACGCGCTAGCGCATGACCAATCCCTCCCTGAGAACATCCCGTTATCAGAACCACCGGCGTACTCTCGTCGCCACCACTCTCCATTTTCTTTTTCTTTTTTTTTTTTTTCAGATTGAGAGACAAAGCCGATGACGTGGAGGAACTAACCAAACTGAAGTAGGGATGACGTGTAGGTTTGTGTCTCTACAGTATTACAGAGTCTTTTTTATTTTTCCTCAAGCTTCTTTTTATATCAGCATTAGTAGACTTCAAAATTCAATACAATTTTTAAGGTTTAGACCCCAAAGTACTCCTCCAACTGCTCACGAGCCACAAGTCACAACCAAAGTTTCTGAAACTCACATCACATTTTGAACTGGTCACGTAAGTGTGTTGTGTGTACTAAGTTTTTCAGGCTTGTAATTAATGTTTGATGTCCAAAGTGGTCCAACTGACCAACCAAACTTTTTCACATCACATTTCAAAAGAAATTAAATGGTGCAAAACGATTTGTTATCTCTTCCACGTCGTTTTCTTAAACAACAAACCAATTTGTGATATATTATCATGCACTGTTAACTTCAAGATTGATTAATGCTAACCGGCCACATGCTTATAAATTTAATGTGATTTCAATGATACATTTGTTGGGTCGAATCAAAGTAGAACTATTGTTCCTCTGGTTGTCTCTCTTGCAGTTATTAATTTGTACCACAAGTTGTTACAACAATAATGTAATCATTCTCACCTGTTTAAGACTAACATGGGGATTGGGGACATAATAAGATTCAGTAAACAGTTTGAACAATCTCTTACATTCGTTTTGCATGTTTACATTCTGTCTTAAACCCCAACCTGAATCTGATTATATCANCACCACTCTCCATTTTCTTTTTCTTTTTTTTTTTTTTCAGATTGAGAGACAAAGCCGATGACGTGGAGGAACTAACCAAACTGAAGTAGGGATGACGTGTAGGTTTGTGTCTCTACAGTATTACAGAGTCTTTTTTATTTTTCCTCAAGCTTCTTTTTATATCAGCATTAGTAGACTTCAAAATTCAATACAATTTTTAAGGTTTAGACCCCAAAGTACTCCTCCAACTGCTCACGAGCCACAAGTCACAACCAAAGTTTCTGAAACTCACATCACATTTTGAACTGGTCACGTAAGTGTGTTGTGTGTACTAAGTTTTTCAGGCTTGTAATTAATGTTTGATGTCCAAAGTGGTCCAACTGACCAACCAAACTTTTTCACATCACATTTCAAAAGAAATTAAATGGTGCAAAACGATTTGTTATCTCTTCCACGTCGTTTTCTTAAACAACAAACCAATTTGTGATATATTATCATGCACTGTTAACTTCAAGATTGATTAATGCTAACCGGCCACATGCTTATAAATTTAATGTGATTTCAATGATACATTTGTTGGGTCGAATCAAAGTAGAACTATTGTTCCTCTGGTTGTCTCTCTTGCAGTTATTAATTTGTACCACAAGTTGTTACAACAATAATGTAATCATTCTCACCTGTTTAAGACTAACATGGGGATTGGGGACATAATAAGATTCAGTAAACAGTTTGAACAATCTCTTACATTCGTTTTGCATGTTTACATTCTGTCTTAAACCCCAACCTGAATCTGATTATATCACTTCTTCTTCATAAAAACCTGGTTCTGGATAAAATCTTTAAGCCAAAGCGGCATATAGTACATGATTGCCATGAGGGTTGAGTGCCTGCCTGAAGAGAACCAAGCGGGTGGGTTCTTCTTCAGCACTGCCGCTACAATGTCTTTGGCGAATGTTTCTGCAGGAATTGGCTTCATCCTCTGTGATATAAACGCCCTTTCTATTATAGCTTCTTCGTAAGGCTTGTATAGTTTCAGCTCAGGCATTTTGTTCAAGTTCGCTACAGCTGTGTTTGCTATGTTTGTTCGTATTCCTCCCGGGACAACGTTGACGACATCAATCCCAAAGGGCCTAAGCTCCAACCTAACGTTAAATCAAGAACCATTACAAACAATTCACAAAACAAAACCATCCACACGTAACCCAACATGAGATTCTAGTCCTTTAGCACAAACAGGATTGAGTATGCGATAGAGGAAGATGATGGGAAAACGCAAAAAGCAAGGAAACCTGAAGGTATCAGTAAGAGCATGAATAGCAGCTTTGGTAGCTGTATAGACCCCAGCCCATGGACCTGGTGCCAAAACAGTGACACTTCCAACATTCACAATCTTGCCCTTTTTCTTAGACACCATGTGAGGTACAACGGCTTGTATCATCCTCATTGTACCTACATACATTGGATAAATTCACTTCTTCAAAACATACTAACACACTGTACCAAGCCAAAAGCCAACACACACATGATCCAATAATATGAACTATTGAAGCTCCAATTAGTCTATAAATGAGAGAACTTGACATTAAAAATCCAATTCTTGTTTTACCATAAACATTAGTGTTGAAGGTGTTCTCCATGGCCACAAATGGAATCTCAGCCAGAGGTCCGACGCATTGGACACCGGCGTTATTAACAAGAACGTCGATCCTTCCAAACTTATCAATAACCTCCGAGACAACCTTATTAACGTTCTGTTCAGATTGAACATCAAGCTCCTTGACGACAAACCTCGAATCTTGCTCCAGATCCATCATCGTGCTCAGTAATAGACTCGTAGCCACCACTCGACATCCTTTCTCAGTGAATTCACGGGCCAGCGCGTGACCAATCCCTCCCTGAGCACATCCCGTTATCAGAACCACCGGCCTACTCTCGTCGCCGCTCTCCATTTTTAGAAGCCTTCTCCAAGTTCTCAGATTGATCAACAATGGAATGTTTCTATTCAATGTTTATCAACAAACTTGAGTTTCTCTCAGAGTGTATAATAAGACAGAGTTTCTACATTTAGGTACTTACTATTTATGTCCGAAAGGCACAAGTTTCTAAATTTGTGAATTACGACGACGTCGTGTCGTTTTCTACATAGGATAAACCTTCTTCTCTGACGAGAGTAAATGATTCTTTCTTCCACACAAGTTGAAGTTTCTTATCTATAATGTGGTGTTAGATCGTCTATTAAAAAATCAAGACCTATCTCTTGCTGACACTATGTGTAGCCCCTTTTGTGAGACCTATCTTTTTGCTGACGCAATGTTTAGTCCCCTTCTGTGGAACCAATGTTTTTAATTCAATCTCTTTTTAACACTTTGATTGAATGGAATTGTGTTTTTAATTCTACATAATATTTTTCAAAAATACTCATCTGATTTTATATAAGATTAGTTATCTCTTCTAAACATTGACAACCAGAAAAAAAAAAAAAAAAAGATTTGATTAAAAATGTACTAAATTTTACAGAGCGATTAATGTCATATCTCCCAGTAAAAAGCAGAGAGAAACATAGTTAAGCAGAGAAGAAACCATTAGAAACAGCAAGAGCAAACTGAGATTTAGCTTCAAACTTCCTCTTTAAACTCTTGATCATGTCCTCCTCAACTCCAAAGGACGTCATCTTCGCCGGGAAATTATTACACAGCCCAACCTCCGCAGAAATCGATGCTTTCTTTGCCATTAGCTTCATCTTCCTCTCGTATTCCTCCACCACCAATATTGCTATGTCAGCCATTGTTACAATCCCTCAATCTTTCTCTTGAGTTCTTATGTGCCAAGAAAGAACACAAACATAGAAAGCTATTTATATTGTTGCTTTAACTTGCTGTTTCGGATAAGGATCGTTCCATCTTTTTTTTTTTAATTATATAAGGAAAAATCTTTTGTCACATTGTGATGTTAATCATAATTGTTTCTATTGGTTTTGGTGTTTTCTAGAGAAATTTGGATATGTCGGTTTACCATGTGCACCGATTTATGTGTATACTACTGTAATGTTATCTTGTATCGTTTGTATTATATACTTCATGTTTTTAGCTTACCAAGAAACGTATGTATTCTAATAAAATTTAATTCAACATAAGTAATATGGATAATATCATTTTCTCATCTCCAAAGAAACGAAAGTGTTTGATTGAAGATGGCACACGGTTTTCCTATACCAATGGCCGGTGAACCGACATTTTGTGCACATTCGTATTGTCATTGTGCCTTCTTTTTTTCCCTCATAATGTGTAGTTTACTAGTTAGTGGGATCATCTAACCAAAAAAAGAAAGAAACAAAAAAAACTGAGAGTCGCGGATTGCAATTTATATTTCTTTCCCGATTATGACATCTTTATAAAACAAAAGCCTTATCCTTTTTGGTGATATCCACGTCAAGTGTCGTTAAGACTCAAGATGTGGTCTTCGACAAAAGGGTCCGAGAGCCTAGTTCTGCAAGACATATTGTAATGTGCATTCTTCTATATTGGTAAGTCAGCTCTATGCCTAACCGTAGAATCTAGGAGAGTAGAAATGATCACTCTCTTCCCACCGACAATATATTCTAAACAGTTTTCTTTTGGATAATGTCGCAAAGACATCCTCAACGTTCTTTCTTTCCATTGTTTTTCTTTTGTTCTTACTAAAAATATACTTCTTTCTTTTCTGTGTGTGAGAGTTATCGTCATGTTTACTACTTCTACTGGCTAATTTTTTTCTTTTAACGTCAAACACACTCAAATTTGAGTATTTGAGCATACATAAACAGAAACAACAATAAAAATCCTCTTCCATGTTCTATTTAAGCGACTACAGGTTATTTTTCATGGATCAATTATATATTCCTCTTCTAAGATTTTATCTCTTTAAAATGTGGCTAAATAAAGTCGAGTTAATTTTTTTTTTTTAAAGTCGAGTTAAAATATTACAAGGTTCGTGAAAATTCTTCACATTGATTTCAAAACATGAGTATATAGTTTAAGCCACAAATACAAATAAAAATAAGAGTGACGACAACCATTCTTAGTGGCAAACCACTTTTAATAAGATTAGGTAGCACTTGAGAATAAATCCACAAATAGACAAACGCAACGAGTTTGTGCGTCATGTTTTCATTAATATATACTTCTTTATTTTTCATTGTTAATGTTCTTTGTATTCGAATAAACATTAATTCCATATTGTTCTTTGGTTAAAAAACTTTAAAATAACTGCAATATATACTTACGAATATGTACTGCGTTGACAGATAATGAGATAAAAATGCACCAGATCACATAGTATTATAGTTAGTATTCGTTTGTGCTAATTAAAATAAACAAGTAAAGAGGCAAGTGGGTAGAAGTTGTGGTCACACAAATGTGTCTCCTATGTAACTTGAAGAGCCAATCTGTGGTTATGATCAAATATTGAAACATTTCTTTATCAGCTATAGGTGTGATTCCTTTGCAAATGTTCGTTTTTCTTTTTTTTCCAGTATATATAATATATTATCAAATAGTACAACTTTATATTTAGGAAGACGTATATGTGAATCTTTTTAGTTGGCAAACGTAAGCTACATATATAATAATTAACTATACCTTGATGTTATGTTGATATAATTACATTATATATAAGCCAATAGTAAGCTGAAACCTTCAAAGATTACATGCTCGAGTAGTCTGTGGTCGGTCTCTTGTTCGATCAGCATGTCTTAATTAATTTAGAACCTCATTCTTAAGCCAATATTTTTCTTCTTCTTTACATTGGGTAATCTTATGCCAGTTGTTGATCAGCATGTCCTTAAATATTGAATCAAACCTTTTACAGAAATCTGATTAAACATGTCCGACGACAGCGTTGAACCAAGATTGGGTAATCTTAAAAGCAGAGAGCTGATGATTTTAGAAATATTATGAAAAATTTATAGTGATATAATACTTATAAACTAACCCATTAGAAGATTTTGTACATGTGAATCGATATTAACCATTAGGTGTAATCCAATTATGAACTATCAAAAGTAAAAGTAAAGTAATGATTACTAAATTCTTATATAATATGAGAAGGTTTTTCTCAACTTTTGCTAAAAGGATGACACTTGGCCTATTATCTATATGACACTTGTACATTTTTTTTGTTTGGACCTAATTAACTAAATTCATTTATATTTTGGACCTAATTCACTAAAAGCCCATAAAAAAAAAACTCTTAACATTTCCTTCTTCCCTTCTTCAATTAGACCCCTTCCAATCTAAACCCACCATTTATCAGTTTGTGGTTTCATCCTAGAAACAATTTGATTATAGGTTATTTTGAAATTATAAAAATATGTTTCAATCTTATGTAAGATTCACGGGCAAAAACGGTTTCTAAATTATCTAAAAAAATTATGTATGGGTTTCAATCTTATAAATGATTCATAAGCAAAAAAGGAATCTAAATTATGTTAGATTGTAGATGTTTACGTGTTCTCAAAATTCTCTTATAAATTAATAATTTTTTGACTCAAATTTTAATTTATGAGTTTCTATTACTAGGTTTAGTTTCTAGCCTTTAATCTTATATAATCTAATGGTGGGATGTTTTATGTAAGTAATTTGATAATTGCTTACTCATTTATTCCCATTATATATTACCAATTCATTTTCCATAATATTAGAATTCAATCCGTTTTCCATAAAATTAAATTTCAGTCCCTAATTACTCTCATTTTAAGAGAATTTTTTCTGTCATAATTATTTAATTTCAGTCATTAGGTTCCTATGAAGAATTATATTATTCTTATATATCTTTCTACATTTCAATAGGTATTCTTGAATAATTTTTAATATTTTCTTGCAGGTTATCATGTTTGTTGTTTGCATTAAAACTACATCAGAATATATAATGTGAGAATGTTTGACAAATTTACTTATTCATTAGAGTGTTTATGTATGTATTTCCTAATCTCCATGGACCGGTCCAGCAATTTTGGATGACCTATGCTAATTTATTTTTAAAAAACCATTTTCATTATCGTAAATAAAATTATAAGAATAGTAATATAAAAAAATATTTTCATAAGATAGTTTCTAAGTCCATAAACCGATATATGTTCATTTTGCTTGCTCACATTTTTTGTTCTTTTCAATGTTTTCATATTCATTTAAATATTTATACAAAAATAAAAATTATATTGCCTAATAACTCATTATTGTTTTCAAACTCTTCGAATATAGAAACTTTTTTTATTAGAGTTTCAAATTAGTTTTTCTAAATTAAATTTTACTTTAAAGTTTCATCAACAACAAGTTTAATTAGCATTAATCTAATGCTCATTCACCAACAATTCAAAAGACGAAATAGTTTTTTTACATAAACCTAACAAAACTTCATCCGTAAATTGGATATATCTACATGAAAAGTATATGTTTTTTATATAAAACTTGAACTTATATAAAAAAATCTAAAAATACCGAACTTATAATTTTGTTTTTCCCTACATAAAAGACAAAAAAAAAAACTTTTGGTCTAAAGTATGCTCCAAAAAGTTTGATGCCCTAATACTTGGCTTCATTTGCTTACCCTATGGGTTGGGCCTCGGTCTGGGCCTTGAACCATATTTTATATTTACTCTAGGGTTATCGTATTTGTTGGTTATGTTAATACTACTACATCATGAAAAAATGAACTATCATGATTTAATATGTTCAACATCACTACAAGAAATATGCGTTTTTTTAGCACACGAAAAAACACTATCATTTCGTTTCGATAGCGATTTTGTAAACGCTGTCTTTGCCGGTGCTATCTTAGAGGGGGCACATATAATAGCGTTTTTTTTCTTTGCTATTATTTGTCTCTCTATAATAGTGCATTATTATCGCTCGCTATATTAAGATTATTAGTAGCATTTCAAATTTGCTATATTATAATTAACAGTGTGTAAAGTAGACTAAAATTTCTTCTTATTAGACAATGCATATGAGTCTCTCCATTGTAAATTTAGTTTGTGATGTTACTATCATATGCTTAAAAAATCATGTTGTTAAGATTGTGATGTCTTTTTATATCATACCATGATATGAGTTGCATTTTTCTATACTAATTAATTTGACTTCTATAGTTTTGAGTATGCTAATTATATATTGGTATTATATATTTTTAGGAATCTTAGTATCAAATAGCTTTAGAATTAACCATCTTAAAAATAAAATATCAACAAAAATTCTCATAACATTTTCCACTTTCACATATAATATTTTACTTCCTAAGAAACTTTTTTATTATGACATTTGATATTATAATATTCTGCGGTTTTTCTTCTAAGTAGCTACGACAAAATAAATTTTTGTTTTATCCAATTGCATTTATGATAAAGCTAAATAGACATATTTAAAAATTTATTTCAGCGATGGAACAAAACTATTGCATTTTTATAGTCAACCATAACTTAGAGTAATTTTCTATAACTTTATTTACTTGGATTCATTTTCATTATTAAAATTTTGTAAAAACAATTTAATTTGTATTAGAATGTATAAAGAATAAATTATATTGAGGGATGTGATTGCGTTTTTTTTCTCACCAAAAATTAGCTGGTAAAATATATTTATTAAGTTCATTGTTGTTTACCTAAATTTCATATTTAGATCGTATTCATGTAAGTTATATCCCAAAATTTCATGTTTTTATAGATGTTAGTGGTAATATAATTTGTGCAAACGCAAGAGAGAAAATAAAAAGATGGAGAATGATTAATATGTCTTGAAAGTCTAAAGGGAGAAAAAACCATAAACCCACTACTATGTAATCAAAAATTTCTCCACATGTTGAAATACTCTAATAATATATATAAAAGGAAAATGCAAGTAAACAAAAGAACCAAAAAAAATTGAAATGGTCAGTATATTTTAAAAACCATTAAAATAATAATTGCTGAGTAAACAAATAAAAGAGCTATAATATCCAAAAACAATGTAAACTAAATAAATTCAAAAATAATGTAAGCTAAATTCTACCCACGAGATGACTTCTAGTAAATAATATGATATACTATTTTACGTAAATCTGTTTCTATCAATTGTTGCCGTCAGCGTTGCGGCTATGTTACGTACTGATGTCTTATAAATTCCCAACATATACATACAACTCGGAGAGTTTTTAACCGCCTTTCATCCCCGCCGCAAATCTTAAGCTGCGCGTGTGCTGTTCAGTGTTTACGTAATCACCGACGGTGTCTAGCCGCAATATTTGACTGTGTTGCGTAATTCACATAGGTTTATGAATTATTAATGAAAAAAATCGGATTTAACTTTAAAAGAAATTCCAATCTACCTGGTGCGCACATCAGCGAGGTAGTGGAGACATGACAAATGAGAGTAAAACAAACAAAATCGAAATAATTTAATTTAGTAATGCGAATAAATTATGGACTACTATAAGAAAAAGAATATACGGAAAAAAGAATAAAATTTTATTAAACATGTCAAAATTGGTTTTATTTTTTTATTTTTATTTTACTCGGATTCAGTTATTGCTTAAAAGACAAAATATCACCGAAGAATCAACGAACCAAAAAAAATAAGAATATAGGAAAGAAATTTCAAATTATATTTTTTAAAACATTTATTATGATATAGAAAAATGTAAAGAAGTCTATCAAAGGTCTCTCTTTTAAGTTGTCGTGTTCTCGCATGATTCTTCTTCTTCTTCTTCTTCTTCTTCAAGATGACAATTGCAGATAACGCGATTTTATCGTCTCTTCTGTTCTCAGATCGTTATAAACTGAAAATTTATAGGCTTTGCGTCCGATTTCGTCACTGAAACTGAAAAAGTTCCTTTGCTTTTGTTGTGTTCTTTTCATGGTTTTCCGCGGGAAAAGTTCGTCTTTTTGAAGCCCTTTTGACATAAACAAGACCATAAGAAGAAGAAGGTACAACTTCGAATCTCTCTCTTTCTAAAGTTTGATTTTTTTTTTTGGGTTGATTACGATTTACGAATATCACATAATCTCAGCTTGACTTGGAAAAAAGTTTCGATTTTTATGTGTTCTCTGTTTCATCTTCGAGATACCCTTAGAAGTCATCTTGTTAGCTTTATGGATTTAGGGTTTATCTTAGTTGATTGCAATTGAAGCTGTAACTTTTGCTTCTGATTTTTTGATTTCATGATTGGCTATGTGATACAATTTGGTTCTATAGGTTCTAGCTCTTATTCTCTTCACCTTCTTATCCGAGTAGCCTTTACATCGAATCTTGACTTATGTGGACAAGAATGTTATTTCAAATCAGTCAGTGAGTGAGTGAGAGAGAGAGATTAATGGAATTTTTCCCCTTATTGGGATGTGTTTAAGATGGTCCACCATTAGTGGCTAAAAGAAGAAGATACAGTAAGATCCAATAACTGAAAATGACATTAGAGTTTGTTCTGTTTTAGGAAATGCAATTTAGAGGTTTTTGAGATGATCATATATTTTCAATGATAGACCTTTCAAAAAAAACCACTAGTAAGAATAGGGTTTTTTCGGGTGTATATGAGTCTGATGTTTTCACCTTATACAAGTAGTAGGGCAGGTATGTAGCGTTGACGGATTGGGTGATGGAAAATGACTTTTAAAAAGCCATAACCTTTCTTTTGGCTCAACTTACATATCTCTCTCTTCAACTCGTGATGATGATCTTGTATCTTTTTGCAGTTCTTGATTTTTAATTAATGAAGTTTTTTGTATGTATATCTCTTGTTTGTTGCCAGTTGAAGAAACATGAATACAACATCGACACATTTTGTTCCACAGAGAAGGTTTGAAATTTACGAGCCTCTCAACCAAATCAGTATGTGGGAAGAAAGTTTCAAGAACAATGGAGGCATGTATACGCCTGGCTCTATCATAATCCCAACAAACGAAAAGACAGACAGCTTGGTACTTTTAAGTTTTGTTATATATCTCAGATAAAGATATCTCATTTGGATTCTGATACTAATGCTTTCTTCAATCTTTGTTCAGTCAGAGGATACTTCTCATGGGGCAGAGGGAACTCCTCACAAGTATGACCAAGAGGCTTCCACATCCAGACATCCTGATAAGGTAAGTTAATTATATATAGCTTGTTTGGTTATCCATGGAGGTTACGTCAACTAAATCTTTATATCTTTACAGATACAGCGACGGCTTGCTCAGAATCGTGAGGCAGCTAGGAAAAGTCGTTTGCGCAAGAAAGTATGAAACTTTTATGTTCTGTGCAACTTGTAAAACAGTTAAGTTTTGTTATGTTTTTGACTGAGTTATATAACTCTTGTGTTGCAGGCTTATGTTCAGCAGCTAGAGACAAGCCGGTTGAAGCTAATTCATTTAGAGCAAGAACTCGATCGTGCTAGACAACAGGTTTGTAAAAGAATATTCTTCTTCCTATTTCCTCAAGTATCTTGTTGATATAAAAAGTTTTGATCATAATGTTGCAGGGTTTCTATGTTGGGAACGGAGTAGAATCCAGTGCTCTTGGTTTCTCAGATAACATGAGCTCAGGTTTGAATCTTTCTTTCACCTTTAGGCAGTTTTGCATTGTCTCCCTCAAAATCTTTCTTTCATCAGTTTTCTTTTACTTGTTTAGGGATTGTTGCATTTGAGATGGAATATGGACATTGGGTGGAAGAACAAAATAGGCAAATATGCGAACTAAGAACTGTATTACATGGACAAGTTAGTGATATAGAGCTTCGATCACTAGTCGAAAATGCCATGAAACATTACTTTCAACTCTTCCGAATGAAATCAACTGCTGCAAAAATTGATGTCTTCTACGTCATGTCGGGAATGTGGAAAACTTCAGCAGAGCGGTTTTTCTTGTGGATAGGTGGATTTAGACCCTCGGAGCTTCTCAAGGTAAACAGAAAAACCTGTCATTGATCCATAAAGTGAAGGTTCTTACAATGATTTTGGATATGGATTCCTTTTCTTTGTTGTTGGTTAGGTTCTGTTACCGCATTTTGATCCTTTGACGGATCAACAACTTTTGGATGTATGTAATTTGAGGCAATCATGTCAACAAGCGGAAGATGCGTTATCTCAAGGTATGGAGAAATTGCAACATACATTAGCAGAGAGTGTAGCAGCAGGGAAACTTGGCGAAGGAAGTTATATTCCTCAAATGACTTGTGCTATGGAGAGATTGGAGGCTTTGGTAAGCTTTGTAAACCAGGTGAGAAAGAAAGCTTAGCAAAAAAACTAATGATATTGTTAGGACAAGAAGAACTGGTTTCTTGAGGTTGCTGTTGTTTCTTAAATTTTTGTTTTTGTTGTTAGGCTGATCATTTGAGACATGAGACATTGCAACAAATGCATCGAATCTTAACGACGCGACAAGCGGCTAGAGGTTTGTTAGCACTAGGTGAGTATTTCCAACGGCTTCGAGCTTTGAGTTCGAGTTGGGCGGCTAGGCAACGTGAACCAACGTAATTAAGGTTGTTTGGATTTCCAGAAAGGATTGAAGTGAAACCTTAAGATTCGAGAATGGAGAGTATGGTTGTGAGTGAGGTTTTGGACAAGAACAGGAGCAATAACATAAGCTGCTGTTTGATGATGATTCTTGTCTTGCGGCTAAAGGAAATGTTTGAGGGAAGTTGTAAATATGATCAGCAACGTAAAGTATAGCTTTCTAGAAACCAAATTTTCAATGTTTTGTTTTTCTCTTGTATGTAATACTATTATAGATTTGGCTTGTGGTGTATATTGTTTCAAATGTCATATTCACTAAAGAATTTGAACCACATGAAAATGCATAAAGGTTTGTAACTTTGGTCATTCAATTTGCTCAACAACAAATTCCCTCAAAGTAAATTACTATTCGATGAAGCTATACAGTTGGTAAACGATAGTGAAAATCACAAATATCATTCCATTTGTCTCCCTTGATCAGCTCTTGCTAGTTACTAATAGTCGACAAGAGATATAAGAAGATATTTTGAAAAATTCAAAAACCAAACTCAAAATGTTTCTGTCAGAATCAATGGGATTAGATTTTCTTCTACCTTTACAAGGAAGGGGAAAAATAATCAACAAAATATAAATGTAAGAACACGTGAGGATCTGAATCATCTGATCAAAGCTACTAGAGAGAAACATAAAACCAGAAAAGAAGAAGAAACAAAAAATGGGGATGATGGGTGAAGGGAAATCCATGGAGATTTACAGAAAAATGAAATTAAAAAACAAACAAATCTCAGGCAGAAATTGAAGTAAGATGATCAAGTACTTGTCTGATGTTAGGCCTTTCACTGACAGAGAGAATGCACCTGATTGCAACAGCAAGTGCATCCTCCATTGCCTTTGAGAACTCTTCCCCACCTGCAATGTCTCTATCTATGCAATCCATTCTCCTACCTTCTTGATCACACAACCGCACCCAATCAGTCAGATCAACAGCACCTGTTTGACCCGAGATTATGTCACCCGCGCTTCGTCGTGTCAAAAGCTCCATGAGAATCACACCAAATGCGTAGACATCGGATTTGAGAGTTGGCATTGGTTTAGAAGCTGAGGAAAGTTCAGGAGCAGAGTAACCGAGCGCACTCATGTTTAGAACCTGTTCCGCTACACCAGATGGAGTCATCAGACGGTGAATACAGTAATCGGTTATGCGCACGGTATTGTCCGGACTTGTGAGGATTATGTTTGTTGGCTTCAAGTTCCCGTGTGGCATTGCTCTATCATGAAGGTAGAGAAGACACTGAGCCACTTCAACTGCAACTTTTAGTCTTTGGCTGAAGGACATTGGAGAATACCTCCGGGGAGTAGTCTCTGCAGATAAAGATTCTAGCGGTAAGTTCTTTTAAGCTTCAAGGGTAGTCATCAAATGGCTGAAAAGTGCTGTTCAAACGAGATACAGAAACGCTAATAGCTGCAGGGGTAAAAGAGATTAATTAAAAGAGCTTCTTACCGTATAGATGCATGGCCAAGCTTTCTCCTCTAAGGTAATCAGAGAGTAGAAGTCTTTCTTGTTCTCTGGGACCCCAATAGTATGCTCGCAATGGGACAATGTTTGGATGTTTTAATGATCCGATTTTTTTAGCTTCCCGTGCGAAATCTTTCTTATGCCTCACGAGTCCAACTCTCAACCATTTCACTGTCAACATGTGTCCATTATCCAGTGTTGCTTTGTACAGTGTTCCATGGCTGCTTCTACCTAGAACTTCTGCAGGAGCTCGGGATAACTCTTCTGCTGTGAGTTTTAGTGAAATGTCTAAGAAGAAGAGTTCTCCGGCCAATCGATCGGGTGAGTAAACATCTAACATCACAGGCTGGTCGCTAAAACGGGGTGAGGAGGACAATGGCGAGCCTCCTGAAGAAGACTTCCGTCCAGATGCTGTAGGATAATCATCCAAGAGGTTAGGGTTTGTAGAGGCTGTAGGAGCGGGAACACCCTGCTCGGATATTTCAGCTTCAAATCCGGGTATCCCTGATAACGACCTTGAATTTGGGGTGAGCAAGTGATCGTTTGAGAAGCTCAATGATGATGATGGGTGCTCAGCATTTGAGCTGAAGTTGAATAAGGAGGGACGAGATGAGCGTCCAAACTTGGCGTCTCTAGTCGTGGCTTGGTCTGTAAACCTATTCCTCCCATGAAAGTCCTTGAGCCGTGTTCGATGATAGGCAAACAAGGCAAATAGAATCATAAGAGCAGCTCCAACTGAAGCAACAATAATTGCTATTCTTATGCTACGCTTCGAATGATCTTTTTTCCCAGTTAAAGATAGATCACGAGTAGAATCCGCTGGACTCCCACCACCTGGGAGACTTAGCTTGGAGTTACCAGGATAAAATGACGAAAGCGAGTAGTTTCTCAGCTCTTCCGGAATTATGCCTGATAGGTCATTATATGACACATTGAATCCCACCATCCCGGAAGGAAGCTTACT
This sequence comes from Camelina sativa, assembly GCF_000633955.1. Classification (NCBI taxonomy): domain Eukaryota; kingdom Viridiplantae; phylum Streptophyta; class Magnoliopsida; order Brassicales; family Brassicaceae; genus Camelina; species Camelina sativa. Next base: position 4,141,688 of record NC_025704.1, on the reverse strand, counting down.
CGGAATTTGACCCGTGAAAGTATTGTTTGACAAGTCAAGGGACTCAAGGCCAGTAAGCTTGTTGAGGTCGCTTGGAAGTTCCCCGGACAGCTTATTATTGGCAAGATTTAGCACCTTAAGTTTTTCCATTGTACCTATATCGCCAGGCAACATACCCGTCAAAGAATTGGTTGAGAGGTCAAGCAACTCCATCTGCGGATAAAAACTTAGAACCAAAAGTTGGCTTGCGTGTGAACCTCGAAAAGGAATTGGCCCATCCAAGTTATTCATAGAAAGATTCAAACTTCTCAAGCTTGCAAAAGTAAAGAAACTCTGTGGAATAGAGCCACTGAACTTATTTGAACTGAGATCAATCACAGAGAATTGAGAAACCCCTGAATTATACCACAGAGAAGGCAAGCTACCAGCGACAGAGTTATTTCTAAGGCTCAACACACTTAATCTCGAAAATGCAGAAGTGAAGTTTGGCAAGCTTCCGGACAAGTTGTTTGAGCTCAGATCAAGAAAATCAGGAGTAGCTTCCCACTTTTGAACAACAGATACATCACCAGAGAAAGTATTCCCACTCAGATCTATCGTTAAGCAACTTTTCAAAGTCGACGGAAGCTCCCCAGACAGGCCGTTAGAAGAAAGATTCAACATACTTAACGTTGTTGAATTGATTTCACTAATTGATCCTGCATTTGAATCAAAAAAGAAACTTCCTTTAATTCACATTTATACAAACAGCTTCAGACAATACGACACAAATGTCTACTCAAGAACCAGGAATAAGTCAAATCAATGCTCAATGACATAAAAGTTAAAGCATTTTTTAAAAAAGGTGTAAAAATTTTCAATTCACCTGTTAAACCATTTCGACTGAGATCTAACTCTTGCAAAGGAATCGAACTCTGCAACAACTCTTCAGGCACTAAACCGAACAACTGATTACGCGCAAGCTTCAAGACTCTCAAACTCGGCTGTGATCCAAAACGAGGCAACTCACCATTGATCTGGTTATTCTCCAAGTCAATAACCTCAAGATTCTTAAACGCACCAATAGACTCAGCATTGAAAAACTTGCCATTCAAGGCATTGTGGCTCACATTCAAGTAACGGAGAGTGTTGGAAATGCTCGAAATGTTCTCCACCGGTAAAGACAAGCCGCCATTAAAACGGTTACAGCTCAAATCAACGAACTCAACGTTCTTCAACTCATTGAAAATCTCACCAACGTCACCCCAAATCTCATTCTTGTGCAAATCCAAAGATCTAAGCTGCTGAAGGTTACGAAACCCACTAGGGAACCCACCTTCGAACTTGTTGGATGACAAATTGAGATGATTCAAACCCCAAAGATCCGAGATCCGACCCGGGATAGGTCCGTAGAATCCGTTATCCGACAGATCCAAGTGCTGAAGCGACGTGATTCCACCCAACTGAGGAACGACTCTACCGGAGAAGCTGTTTCCGGATAAAGAGAGGTTACGGAGAGAAGTGAGACCAGTAAGCGTGTTGAATTTGAGTTCGCCGGAGAGACCACGACGGTCTAGGTTAATGGCGATGATTGAACCGGTTTGAGGGTCGCAGGAGATACCAGGCCAGCTATTAGGGCAAGAAGATGGATCACTGAGGCTGCTTGTATCGGACCATGAGATTCGTTGGTGTGAGGCTTCGTCACGGATCCCTTTACGAAACTCGAGTAGAGATTTGAGTTCCTTATCGGTGACGGCGTTGGCACCGAGGAGGAAGAGTAGTGAGAAGAAGAAGCAGAAAATAAGAAAATTACTCATTTAGCCCTGAAGAAGCAAATGCAATACTAACTGATTTGAAGAAACCAAATAAAACCCTAATTAGGATTCATAGCTGAGAGAGAGAGAGAAGTGAGACGGAGATTTAGGGATTGTACTCTTCGGAATCTGGAGAATTGAAAAGAGGGGAAGAAGAAGAAGAAGAAGAAGCAGAGGAGAGAGAGAGAGAGTGTGTGTGTGTGTTTTTGAGGTTTTCCAAAAAAAAAAATCGAATTTTTATAATATTATTTTTTTTCTTTTATGGTATGTCTTTATTTTTTTTCCTTTTAATCAAAGATTTTTTAACAGTTTCCAATTAAAAACTTTCAGATATTTTTTTTAAATAAACTTTTTATCATTTTAGGAATTATGAGTTTTTTCTCATTTATGGGTACCTTTTTTCCTCCCCTAACTTTACTCTTGTTAATGGAATTATTTAAAAAAAAAAGAGACTTTTGTTAATGGAACCTAATTACTGATTACTTGCTATAGTTAATAGTTCTAGGTCATGTAATTATTATTTTGTTGTTTTTTTTTCAATGGTGTTGATATCTTTTGAATATTCTCTGACATTTTCAAATAAGTAGCCAAACCCACATAAATGACTGAAAAAAAAAGTGTTTTTTTTTGGAAAAGTTGATTTTTAATGATATTTATCGAAAACTCAAAATGCAGTTAAAAGATGAATCCGAGCGTCAGTGGAAATAGAATGATTTTGATGAGATGCCTATAGATACTACTATTGATTGACCTTAAAAATAGAAAAACTACTATTATTATTGTTCACTTTTAAATTAAACTGAGTTTAAAAAAAATGGGACATACATATCTTCAGATTTATTAGTCAAAAATGGGGAGATCATTCCGAATTGAAAACGATTTGTTAGATGTGTCATTAAAATTGAAACACTAATTGCGTCAAGTCATAATCACTACTTATCAGTGAGTATGTATCATCTTTGTTATCAGTTATTAGTATTACACATACATATATAGTTTAGAAAACATACTTTACTATATGATACACTTAATTAAACTAGAGTACTATATACAAAAATAAACTTTGTTTTAAAAAGATACAAATATCATTATTATTATAAAAAAAAGGTGAAAAGAGAGAAAGAGGGAGAGAAGTGGTGGAATAATATATGATTAGTTCTGGAGATGAGTAAAACCAGACTGGAAAGAGACAATGGCCATGTCGTTTGAGTTCTCTCTGTCTTTTCTATTTTTCTTTCTTTCCCCTCAAAAAAAGAGTTTTTTCGCACCAAAGTCAAGTCACCAACCTTTTCTCACACATCACATGCACCGCGGACGTCATGCACTCTATAACGCCGTTAGGTTCTTTGTCCGTACATTGTTCTCCTTATACGGGACGGAGAAGACTCACAAAGAGAAATAACGTGGTGTGTGACTCGTGTCATCATCATCATACTACTACTCCTACTACTATACTCTTCAGGACCGACCTGTCAATTTTTTTCCCCTAATCACATTAACTTTATTGTGAGTAAATAAATTGACCATACTTTGGGATAAAAAAAAATGGGAAAAATGTCAATTAAATCATGAACTTCTCCAAAAACGCCATTTAAACTCTGATTTAAACTCTGAACTTTGTCTCATGCCATTTAAATCATCTAGTTTTATTGTCAATTCTAATTAAACATCAAAGTTTACCAAAAAACGCCAATATATACATGTCGTAAAATTGGATAACAGAGCAACAATAGATTCTGATACAACAGACTTTATCTCCGGCAACAACTGACTCTGATACAACTTCTTGAGCATCAGCTTCCGGAGCTCCAACTTCTTCTCTAACCTCAGCCTCCGGAGCTCCAACTCCTTCTCTAACCTCAGCCTCCGGAGCTTAAACTCCTTCTCTGACCTCAGCCTCCGGAGCTCCAACTCCTCCTACCTCGGCCGCTGGAGCTTTATACATATTTAGACTATTTGATTCGTCTCGCGGTGGATCTTAAATTCTTTCTCCAACAAACGTAATCACACCATTGTATCAGAGTCTGTTGTTGCTTTGTTACCCAATTGTACGACATGTATATTTTGGCGTTTTTGGTAAAATTTGATGTTTAATTAGAATTGGCAACAAAACTAAATGATTTTAATGGCCTGAGGCAAAGTTCAGGTTTAAATGGCGTTTTTTGGTAAGTTTATGATTTAATCGACATTTTTCCCAAAAAAAAATTGACCATACTTTGTTATTTTATTTAACTAACTGACGTATACTATAAGATTTTTAGTCCACCCCAAGTATGTAAATTTATTTTGAAAAATATATAGTATCATTTAATATAAAAAATCCATGGTTACCCTAATTAGGGATAGGGGGTTATATGTTCAGATAGAAATAGGCTTTTTGACATTCTATGGCACTGTTTAACTGACTGATTTATATATATTCCAATAGGACCTTGTCGCTAATTTTTAAATGATATATAACACATAAATCTTGAGGTAGTCTATTTATTTGCTCCTTTTAGAATGTCATTTGACATTTTCTCTAACCATAAAATGAAAGATGCCAAACTTATTATATTTTTTGTCTATGTCTCTCCATCTCTCATAATGAATAATGTATATTTGGGTCCATAAAAAATAATACCATTTTGTTATTGTCGAAACTTTTGACAACTAGTAGTGTAGTTGGAAAAAACCATTTATATAGATAGAGAGATATTAATAATCAAGAATAATTTGAGGATGCCATTAGAAAAATATGAAAAAAACTTCAAGGGTTGAAATTGAAATATAAAGAAAGCTGTCTCCAATTTTCCGCAAAAAGAATTTGGTTCCCGTGACTCTTCTAAAGATCTCAAGTATTTCTAGAGGAGAGAATACAAGCTCATAAATGTAACAAAAGACACTTTTTGTCGCCCAAACTTGACTTTTTAACTCCCTATAATAATAGCTCAAAGAGTTTCTGAGAGCACCTGTGACTAGATAAGTTTCAATACTGTTGAAGCTGCCAAGAAAAGCTATTCTGAGTTCTGAAAGATTTGATTACTTCAAAGGACTTCATTAGCTTTTCCATAGTACCGGTTAATGAACGGCGACTGCAAAACAAAGAAAAAAAAACCAAAATCAAGATCATTCACTTATCACAGCTTTATAACAAAACCCCTTTTTCGAGTTATATGAGTTTCACATATGTTCTTACCTTGACACCAGAGACGTCTGGTGTATCTGGTGAAGGCTGAGGGTAGAATTTGTAGAACTTCATCTTTTGAAAGGCTTGCTTGGTGTCTTCACTCATTTCTTCTATGGCTTTCTTTCGAGCCTCTTTCGCCTCTCGGTTTGCTTTCTTAGCTGCTCGAACTTGCTCTTTGACATATTCCTGAGAAAAACAAACAATGGTAATTAGAGACAATACTCAAGCGTAAAGAATTGACAATTGCTTTAAAGCTCAAACTTACTTTGAATTCATCCTTCTGTTCAGCTGGTAATTGTTCTTCTTCAACCAGTTTATCGACAAATTCCTGAGATAAAAGGACAAAAGGCCATCTCATGATTCAGCATACAATTGACTGTGATTTAGAGCAGTGCAAAGATAAAAACTCTCTTGACTCGATAAAAGAAGTACTTCAAGTTTTATCGTTACAGGAAAGCCAAACACACACCTGAAGTTCGTCAAACTCCCAGTCAAATTCACATACAACCTGCACAAACAGAAAATTCAAGCTTCATTATACAGAAAATACTGTGCCTCTATTCGGCCATTTCATGAAGACCTGCCAATTCCAACACATTCATTGCATGCCAGAAAACTTACAGGCGGTTCAGAGGGGAACATTANAGCTATTCTGAGTTCTGAAAGATTTGATTACTTCAAAGGACTTCATTAGCTTTTCCATAGTACCGGTTAATGAACGGCGACTGCAAAACAAAGAAAAAAAAACCAAAATCAAGATCATTCACTTATCACAGCTTTATAACAAAACCCCTTTTTCGAGTTATATGAGTTTCACATATGTTCTTACCTTGACACCAGAGACGTCTGGTGTATCTGGTGAAGGCTGAGGGTAGAATTTGTAGAACTTCATCTTTTGAAAGGCTTGCTTGGTGTCTTCACTCATTTCTTCTATGGCTTTCTTTCGAGCCTCTTTCGCCTCTCGGTTTGCTTTCTTAGCTGCTCGAACTTGCTCTTTGACATATTCCTGAGAAAAACAAACAATGGTAATTAGAGACAATACTCAAGCGTAAAGAATTGACAATTGCTTTAAAGCTCAAACTTACTTTGAATTCATCCTTCTGTTCAGCTGGTAATTGTTCTTCTTCAACCAGTTTATCGACAAATTCCTGAGATAAAAGGACAAAAGGCCATCTCATGATTCAGCATACAATTGACTGTGATTTAGAGCAGTGCAAAGATAAAAACTCTCTTGACTCGATAAAAGAAGTACTTCAAGTTTTATCGTTACAGGAAAGCCAAACACACACCTGAAGTTCGTCAAACTCCCAGTCAAATTCACATACAACCTGCACAAACAGAAAATTCAAGCTTCATTATACAGAAAATACTGTGCCTCTATTCGGCCATTTCATGAAGACCTGCCAATTCCAACACATTCATTGCATGCCAGAAAACTTACAGGCGGTTCAGAGGGGAACATTATTTGGACCTCAGTACTCTGTTCAAGTTCATCTTCCTTAAAAGGTTGATAGAAATCTGCAACGCAAAACAAAAACCAAAACCAAAACGAAGAAGAGATTAGAATTTGTTGTTGCAATACCACATACATAACAAGATACACATACAGATAATCCACTGCAACAGCCAGCCATGTGCTATAAATGGTTCACTCTGCAAATTTGAATAGTATTATTAGTAAAGGAATAACACTCACAAGGAAGGCAATACTCAAACTTCTTAAGTTGATCTTCCTTCATATGTCTGAGAGCAGATCTGCAGATAATGTACACAGATAAATTGAGTGTACCAGAACAGGATTAAACAATACTATCCGTAGACGACTCATGCAATGAAACTCGAAATCCCTTCATAGCAAGTGAATATCAATGTTATTAACTCTATCAGTCATCTAACACAGAGAAGAGAAGACAACACATGTTACTTACCTCCTCTGCGTACAGACCAAGGTGAAAATTTGAGAGTTCATCTTATCAACTTGTCTATCTCTGCAAGAAGAACAAAGCAAAAGTAGTTAGCAACTGCTGTTAAACATCAGAAGTAAGAATATCCCAAGATAAACTTTCTGCTTCTCTTATCATTGATATAGGCCAGCGCACTACCTTTTTTCCATCGGAATATAAGGCAGCCAGTCCATTTTCATCTTCTTCATTGGAATGATTTCCTCCACTTCTCTCTGAACAGATGTGATTCCTATCTTATCAGAAGGCGGAAAGGGCGATTCAATCTGCATATACAAGATTGACGAATTTTTAAAAAAGAGAAATGAGATAACATATGCTCTTAAATTTAGAGATCAGCGTACCAAGCAAACTTTGATAAAAATATATTTAACAAGAACTTACAACAACAACTGCTGGGACATGGACAATCTNAGGACAAAAGGCCATCTCATGATTCAGCATACAATTGACTGTGATTTAGAGCAGTGCAAAGATAAAAACTCTCTTGACTCGATAAAAGAAGTACTTCAAGTTTTATCGTTACAGGAAAGCCAAACACACACCTGAAGTTCGTCAAACTCCCAGTCAAATTCACATACAACCTGNTAATGTTCAAGAAAAGGAAGAGAGCGTACTGCACAACCTGATGAATTTCTAACCAAACTAGAAAGAACCACAAGTGCCAAAGATGATTTAAACATGCCAATCGATAAGAAGACAGTAATAACCAAAACTCAAAAAGAAAGAAAGAAAAAAACAGCTTACGTTCTGTACAGCCAAAGACAAAGACTTTCTTCCCATAGAGCTTTCCTCCTTCCTCCAATGCTTCCTGACACACACATGAAGAAACATAAATATCAGATTCTCGTCAACCCGGGAAAACCTGGACTAAAGTATAGATAATGTAATCCAAACAACTTACCTCAAGATTTTGGAAATTCCAATTGAATTCATAAAGTGCATCTAATTGATCCCACTGCCATCACAATTAAACAACCATAAGCAAAAAAAATATATTGGATTCTCAATGGTAACAGTAGCTCTGATATTGAAGGCTAAATTCCTCAAAATAATATACCTCAGTTCCCACTGGAAATGCAACCTTCCACAAATCCTCCTGAAAACACAAAAAACAAGCGCACATGTTAATTTGCAACTCACACCGCAGCAATAAGAAAAGAAAACAAGCCCTTTTACTTAAACTAAAAACAAATCCTGAAAACACACAAGATACTTTGTTAATGAGATACACCACAGCATTCCTTTGGAAAAATTTCATCCACTAACTCAACTCGCCAATAATATACCATATCTGACACAATAAGTATAACAGCATACAATTGTTCTCACAGATAAACCCACTAACAAAGTCATATCAATCTTGCAACCAAGAAACTCAAACGGGTCCAAAAACGTATGTCATTGTTGTTTTCACAGAGTATCTGAAACATATTATCATATAGCTTAACTAGCAAAAGCACACAGCAAAAAAAGCCCCAAATTGCATTGAATCCAAGTGATAAAATCCCAATCTGTATACATTAATTAGACTAATAAGGATAGCAAAAAAATCATACCAGATTACGCTTGTCCTCGAAGTACTCAGGCTCTGGCTTTACTTTGGTAACTCGAGGCTTCTTAGCTACAGGTGCAGGTTTCTTCTCATCCTTAACCTCAGTCTCCTTCTTCGTAGCCCTCTTCCTCTTACCACCACGACGAGCAACAACAGGCTTCTTCTCCGCCTTAGCCTCCTCCTTGACTTCATCCTCTTCTTCCTGATTCTCCTCCTCCTCCTTTAACGAATCAGGTTTCGCCGGCTCTTCCTCTTCATCCCCCTTCGCCGGCTCCGCTTCACCATTCTCCTTCTCCTCGTTGACGACTTCTTCCTGAGGCTGCTGACTCTCCTCCTGCGTCGTCGTCATCTCCTCCTCCTGAGATTCAACAATCACCTCATCGGCGGGCACAGTCTCCGCGACAGCAGCACCTTTGCGACCAGCTTTGGAAGCACCCTTTCTCTTCGCTCCTTTCCTCATTGCACAACTAAGAACAAATTGACAAAGGAAAGGGGTAATTTGAGAAAACCCTAGTGTCTTCTCCGGCGAAGATAGGGAGAGAGAGAAAGCTAGGGATCGATGGCGGTGGATCCGGAATTTCGAATTTTTTCAGAAATTTTGGGTTTTTTTTTTTTTTTGGTTTTAATTAATTTGCTCTCTCTTCTCTCTTCTCTCTTCTCTCTCTCTATCTCTTTTGTTGTGTTTGTCTAAAACGTTGCGTGATTTTAACGACCGCTCTCTCTCTTCAGGAAAGGAAATAGGGTTTTTGATTTTTTTCCCCCAAAATTATTTAAGGCGCCGTTTGCCAAAGCATAAGGCCCAAAATTAACATAAATTTTAATTATTTTTGAAGTTTGAATTAGAGGAAGTTTGACAACCCTTGTCGAAATGATTTAAAAAAGGAATTGAATTTTTATGAAACTAATTAAGGTAAATTAGATCTTTCAAATCTATTGACTTTTACATAATTTTTTGTTAGCTTTTTAGAATTTGATTAAATATTACTATAAGATTTTTTATTTTGAAAATGGGTACACTTTATGAAGCATTTTTAAAAAATTACTAGATAATAACATGCGCTGGTAGCGCGGAAATTTTTTTTAATTTTGTTATTTGTTAATATTATGTTTATGTTGCATCATTCATTTACATGTTATATTATATAATACTATATGGTGAATTTTGATTCATATTAAACTACTAATAGGTAGGCCTGGAAACTACTACCAATACCCGTATTAGACCCGTTTTTTGGTTTGTATTCGTCTCGAAAAAGGTACCCGCAGCTTTAGGGTTGAGTAAAGGGTATACTAATTATATTATCCATGAATAATGATCGAGTATCAGATATTAATTTAATTTTTGAGCGTCTCGTTACCCGTCTTATTACCCGTTTTGTTACCCGACTCATAAATATACGTTAATATTTTGTAGAATAATGTTACCAGCGTGAGGAAATATTTATGTAAATTTGGATTTGTTTGTTACAAAATAATAGTAGAAAATTTATTAATTCTATACATTTTATAAAATCATATATTTAATTTACTTAGATCATACTCTGATTTTGACCCGTAGTTGGTACTACTATTTTGGTTTGGTGCAATATCAAATTTGTTAATTATACATTCGGTAAAGCTAAAAAAATCCAACAAAACATGTATTGACCCGTGATTTGGTATTACAAATTGATGTGATCGTGTTTAGAGATCTTAATATACCAAATTTACAAATTGAAGTTATTGGTATAACATGTTGTATATTAATTTTATAGGTGAAAATTACAATTAGGTTATGTATATTATCAATATTATACACTTAGTATTGTTTATATAGTGAATATTGTGTATAAACAATTAAGTTTTAGCCAATTAAATAGTTTGTTATTATTTCCTAAGATTTATGAAACAATAAATAGAGTTTTATTATTTTGTAAACAAATCTAAACTTTTCTTTTGTTAGTTATTAGAATAATTAAAATATAATAGCATTTTCGTAATATGTCACATCAGAACTGGTTAAATTTTTAACAACATAGCTTAAATAAGTATATAGATATATTTTAAAAATATGAACAATGTTGTATCCTAATTTTAATATATATTTGTTATTATTAAATGATTTAGATATGTAAATATTTAATCTTAGTTTTATAAATAAATTTAAGTTTTATAATTTTCTAAATAGTTTGTTATTGTTTCCTAAGATTTCTGAAACAATAAATAGAATATGTTTAATTATTTTATTACATAATTTCAAAATAATTTTATTATTATTTTATTAAATAATTTCGAAATTATTTTATTAATGATTTCTTGTAATCTAATAAATTAATAATTACTATTTTTTGGATAATCATTTTCAGGTTACAACAAATTAATATTAAAATTCTGTTATTATATTTTGTATTAAAATACAGTGGCATTTTATGTAATATTTTACATGAAGTAAGGTTATTTGTTTAAAGGGCTGCTTAAATAAGTATATAGATGTTTTAAATCTTAGAAGTTGAATTGTGTAAGAAAATTATTAACTGGATAAATGGAGATTAATCATACAGACAGAATCTAAGGAAAACATTGATTATTTTTTTTGTTCTTTTCTAACCAAAAGCATTTTGAATTGGAGGAAGTTTGACAAACCCTTGTTGCAATGATTTAAAAAATTTTAGGTTGAATTTTTATGAAACTAATTAAGGTAAATTAGATCTTTCAAATCTACTAACTTTTAGGTCGTCGTCGTGCGCTTGAGCGTACCTCACCCTCCCTTCCATCATCTTCAAATGGGTGGGGCAACTTTCCATTGAAGCTGTCCAGGATCTCTTTGGTTCGAGCATCCTTCTGCTCATGGTATAGCTCACCGTCACGGGGATACCAGCAGCACACCGTCAAACAACAACGGCGACGAGGATAACTCATAATGTTCTGAGCTTCAAAATACTATTAACTAAGATAAAATATATCATTTGAAAACTCTTTTCAGGTAAATAATAATATTTTTAAAAAATTAAAGTACACATAAAAAGATTTTTTTTAATAATTAATATTATAATATAATAAGAAAAGAAAAAATGATGATAAATAGTTATTTGTTCTTTAATCCATTTTTTAATAAATCATACAAATAAAGAGAATACCATTTATGTTGTGGAGGTCGAGGCTAATTAAAAACTTATTTGTTCTTAAATAATTGAGAGATGTGGATAGGGGAGATATGAGAAATGTGTGCATGATGTGTGTAAAAGTGGTGATTAGATGTCTTGGCATCTTGCTCTCTCTATCTCTCCATTTTGGTTTGTTTGTTAGAGATGAGACAAGAAGCTGTTTTACTCCAAAGACTACATTGTTAATTTTGAATAATGCTTTCTTACAACATTACATCTCTTTTATACTAATGCAACAATCTTAACCTAATTACTATAGTATAGTAACCATGCTTTATTTATTATAATGGAGACTATAACCATGCTTTATTTATTAACGAATGAACTACATGCGTATGTTTTCAGTCATTGGACATTTAAATTAGTAGACATTTTTCTTTCCTTTTTTCCACGTTAAAGAAACAAAAAAGGATATAAAAATATATGAGGCAGATTTATTTTTGGAAGCAAAAGAAATATAGAAAATTAGAAACCCGAAAATAAAAAGAACTTGGTGAGCCAAAAAGGAAATAAAAAAAGAACTTGGTGAGCACGCTTATGAAAATCGGCTTTAATTGACTCCACCAGAGTCGAGGAGCACCAACGGATAGAAAAATGTCTCTGATCCTCTCCCGACTCACCAAGCCTCGCAACGAATCTCTACTACTAGGACATAAGCTTCTTCTTCTTCAGAGGTGGAGCTCTCGTAGTTTGCTTTCGTCTTGTCCACCATATTTTGTCTTACGCAATAAACCTAATGGTGGACATAAAATCCAGACTTATATCGCCGACATTGGGTATATGGTGGAGTGGGACAAGAAGGTTCCTTATGAGTTGCTAGAGGCAAACGCAACGATTGGAGCATCCAGAGGCTGGGTCGCTACCCTCAACAGCAAGGGTGTGGTGTGTCTCCAAGACGATCTGAACGTATACACAAGTGACTCTGCAGACCCAAAACGTATTTCACTGCCTCCTATTTTGCCTATTCGCCATTGCCAGACCCGGATTGTCACCAACGTGGCCATGTCCTCTTCTTCTCCTCTGAATGACGACTGTGTTGTGGCTGTCAAGTTCTTGGGACCTCAACTCAGCCTGTGCAGGCCAGCTCACGACACCAAATGGACCAACATCAGGGTCCAAGACCCCAGTTTCTTCACTTCCCATGTCATTTTTTCCAAGAGGGATCAGATGTTCTCCTTGCCCGCTTCTGGAGCCAACCACTTGGCATCCTGGGATCTCCTCAAACACAGGGACAACCCCAAGTTTACAAAGTTGCATTTTCATCAAAACCTTCCCGGCGTCTTGGGAAAGACGAACAACCTAGAGCCTTGTGACTCGTGGTGCAGGGCCGAACACTTGGTGGAGTCGTCAGCAGGCGAGATGTTCCTTGTTATTTGGTACAGGTATGGGACTCCAAGATCAGCCCCCTAAGAGTCTGGTTCCATGCTTCTTAATACTTTTTCTTCATTTTCTTATGTTACCAAACTACTTACTTACTAAAACAGAGTGACTGCATTATATATGACCATACCTTCCTTCTTAGGTCCGCCAGAGAAGATATGGTGGATTTGGAAACCAAAGGTTTTAGGGTCTTCAGGGTAGACGAGGGAGGGAATGCTACTTACACTGAAGACATTGGAGATCTCTGCATTTTCCTATCCAAGTCTGAGCCTTTCTGTGTTCCTGCTAGCTCCTTCCCTGGCCTCGAGAGAAACAACATCTATTATCTCGATTCCCAAGAGTCCAGTTTCACCCAGGATGTAGGAATCTTTGGACTGCAGGATAGCACCTCAAACCACTCAACGCGCTATACGGGCAAGGTCCCTTACTATTTTCCACCTCAACCTATGCAATGAGTTATCCTCTGTTTTTTTTTTGGATTAGACAGCCACTTCTATCCATCCTGTCTTTGGTCTGATATGAAATGCCTTTTTTCGTCAACAATATCCAAACTGACACATCAGAGAGAGTTGTCAAAATCTTCTTATCATAAATAATTCTGCAATTGATTCCTATGCATAGTAAATACGAATTAGACTAAGAGGAAATGATATGGTACAATCTTATGGCTTCGATATAGCATTTAGCTAGGGATCAGTTTGGCTTGCTTGAAACTAAAGCTGCAGTAGAGCAGCATGTTATGCCTTAGCAGAGGTTTTCCGTAACCGTACTTCTCAGTTTCTAGTGTTTCCACGGTGTTTACTGTTTAGGAGATGAAACTGGATCTGAAAACAAGAAAGACCTTTTTGAATGTAACAGAAACTCCTTTTAGACTTTCAAAATTGCTTTATACATTCACAGACGAGTAAAACAGTAAATGTATATCAAAACTTCCCACTTGACGACATTTACCTTGTTGACTCTGTAAGCAATGACGTCTTTCTTCCAATACCAACTCTGAAATTCTACAAAACATAAACCAAATCGTCTTATGAGCCAAAAAAGAATCACAGACTCGTCATAGTATGACTTGAAATCTTCACCTCTAAGAGGCAGGTAGGCCACTGACTATAGCCTTACAATAGAACTAGGAGAGTTACCCGCACGCTTGTGCGGGCAAGAACTGAATAGAAAAAAAAAACTAATTTAATTCTTCATAATGTTGAATCAAATTTTTATTATATTTTAAAAATCTGTTTAATTTTTTTTAATTTTTATAGTAGTTCGTATGTTCAAATATATATATTTTTAAAAGTTTCATATTAAATATTATTATTTTCACTTTTTAAAATAATAAAATGAATAGTTAATAAAATGTTTATAGTATTACTCTACATATGCAAAATATAAATTGAAATTTTAAAGTCTATTTTTAAAGTTTAATTGAAATTTTAAAGGCTATTTTCAAAGTTTAAGCCCAAATTGACCGTAACAAAATTTTAAATGAGCCAAATACAATTGTTACGGTCAATTTTAATTACCTTGATATAATAATTTGGGATAATATAATATGTAATTTCGTTTAGACTATTAAAATAATATTTTAAGCAACCCATAAATGTACTTCTATTTAGACCATTGTATTTGGTACTATAAACATTCAAAATTATACTAAAGTTTGCATATACAAAAAGTTAATTAAGCCACTGTATCTTTATTTCTGAGTCCATTCTTTATGACTGAGTCCCTGGGCTCTCACTTTGATGCTCCATCACATGGTTTATGTAATAACGTCCAGCAAACTCAGACTTGTAAATATATAAAGTGTATGAAACAAAATTATTTTAACATCATACATAATCATATATAAAGTGTATAAAGTTATTTTTACATAATCAAATCTTACATAGCCTGGTGATTCTCCAGTCCTTCGAACTGTGGTTTTATAAACATTTGCAGTTTAAAATTAATATATTGGTTACCTTATGATGATTATATCAGAACTATTTTATGTTACACACCTTCATATTCTCCGAGTTTCACAAACCGCATTACACAAAAAAAAGGTTTGGATTTGTATATGAGATGGCACCCGTTTGATTGCCATTTAGACATGAATTCAGAAGTGTAGTTGTTTTTGACACGACATTTCACAGTTTCATTCCTACATGTTTATCAAATTAATAAAAAATCTTAATAGAGACAACTTTAAAACGTAACTGTCCTAAAGGTAGAGTAAATGTCTTTTACCTGCCATTCAACAACGTGAGAACATCATTACTATTATTGGCACTCTCAGGTCTTCTTTTATCTTCCACATCTACTATACACTCACAGACAACTAATTTGGGAAAAAGACAGAATTTAGCTTTCCAAAGTGTTGCAAATCTATATTTGGTAAAAGTTTAATTCATACTTTTCTAAGGGAGGGACCAATACGCAAAGTTACAACAAATCCTATAAAGATTCTAGATTCCCGAACACAAAGTTACAATTAACTATACTCACATATTGTACCATATCAATATTAAATTAATTAACGAAACACTTACCGAAAGAGATGGGATGATTTATTTTTCCATGATATATATCATCCAAATACTCGAATCAAAAGTAATTCTTTGGACTCAATTGTTGGACCAGCGTCATAGTGGTATCGTCCGTGAATTTAATTTGATAAGGATGATGAGTATTCCTCTCATTCATGGTTGGATTGATTACTTTAAAATTTCTAATATCATACCATTCAACATCGTCGATATATTTCTGGAGTTTAGCGAGTGTATTTGGTAAAAAAGTAGTTTTGATTGTGTTACTCTTCACAGTTTAATAACAATTGTGTAGGAAGTCGTATATATAAGAATTGTTAAAAAATGAACTTTAAGTAAGAATGATGTTCAATTAACGATACTAACCTCTACATCCACAAGAAGCAGTACTCTTTTTGTAAAGAACTCGCTGATACTCCAAGAATGAAAGACCTTGGCGTGTATACGCCAATTAGTTCTTTTGGGAAGAAGATTAATTAGACCTTGACCTTGGCGCTAATCGAATCTCATGATTTTCTCCAATTAGGGTTTTTCCTGTTTCTTCTCTGTTATCGAAAACGAAAAGGGGATTCCAGATTTGTAAGAATACAAACAGTCACGATTAAACGTTGCCTCTTAATCATTTTAGTGTCTCACCTTTTGTTTGACTATTAAATATTTTTTAATATTTATTATTATATATATACTTACAGATTAAAGATAAAGTTTGTAGTTAATAGTTATGATGTAAAATTATATATACATTTTATGACACAGCTAACAATTATATGTTTATAAACAACATTGTTGAAACCAAATAAAATATAATCATGTGAATTTTTTTAATAAAATGTTCTTA